>NC_081409.1:736923737-737156237 GCF_030272615.1 Cryptomeria japonica
ACTAAATCAGGATCAAGCCCAGGCATGTCTGCATATGACCATGCAAAGTTGATCTGACGCTTCTGGAAGAACTCTATAAATTTAGGTTGTTCCTCTGGAGTGAGAAGAGATGCCAGATGTATGATATGAGTATTTTCAGGAGTCTCCACATTGTATTCTTTGGTTTCCTCGATGAGAATCGTTGATCGTTCCTGTTGTGCATTAGCAGGGAGAATGTCAAACCCTTCATCCTCAGGTGCCTCAAAGAGGTTTTCACCGTTGGATACGCTCTTTCTTTTTACTTTTGTGGGATCAAACAGTGCCACAGTGTGGTTTTCACTGGAAGATCCATGTTTCATTGTTATATTTTTGTAGCTGAAAGGTTTGGCATCCGCCCCGAAGTATGTTGTGCTATTAAGTTCAATGGCGAATCCAGCTTTGTGATCCCCGCTTGGTAGATTATCTCGTAATTCCAAAAATTCAATGATAGCCTCATCGTTTTGGAAGAGGTCAAGACATGGAGGATTTGATTGGTTCCATTCGATGAGTTCAGGGTGGATAATGGGCATTACGTCATCGATTAGGTTAAGTGCGGGAGATGTATCAGTGAGGGTTAAGATGTTATGGTGAAGGTTGTTAATGGTACTCGCCTTTTCAGAATCAGGCGTAGGATGAGACATAGGGTCTGTGGAAGATGTTTCCAGCTCAGGTACCCAAGTGGTCTTTATCTGTGCTTCTCCATAAACAGGGATGTCTTTGCATGGCGGAGGTGGTGATGTGTCTTCCTCATCTGAAGTGTTAAGTTGTACAGAATCAAATTCCCACTCATGTGAGTCAGTCTCTGAATCACTCTCCAGCATCCGATTGCTATACCATACTGGGATGTCTTTGGAGTTAAACACGGCAGGTGTGATTGGTTTATGTATCTTTGTAGTGATCGGTGCTGCAGGAACTGTGATGGGGATTAAAGGATTTGTTACTGGAAGTATCGGCAGTGTTGATTTAGTGGCTTCTGTTGGAATGGCTGGTGCCATAGATGTTGCTGTAGGTTTCCATACAGTTGTTGCTACAAATGGTGTTGCTGATGGGATTACTGGTTCGTTTGGTGGGATGAATGATATTGATGACGGTTGTGGTGGGGTTGTGAGCCTCGATGGGGCAGTGGGGATAGTGCTTGATGGTGCTTTGATTATGAAAGGTGTCCTCTTTGCAGTAGGTGGGCAAAATGGTTTGTTGAGTTTTCCTTTGAATTTGAGTTTAGGAAGGATCTCTTTTTCAAAGCCTAGGCCTGTATTACCTTTGGGCTTGAATTCTGGTAGCAGAGGTTCATGTCGTCCTTGTTTGCAGTATCCCAAAGCACTCTGACCATCATATCCCATTCTTTGCATAATGAGGAGGCCTTTGCCATACTGTTTTATAGGAAGTGTAACTCGCGGTTTATCAGTGGTGATGGGATCTTTATAGATCTAGTTCGCTAGGTCCTCATCTTGTGTCTCTTCCTCTTGACTCTTTCCAAGGACGAATGGCGTTAAGGCACATGCTGGTATGATTAGTGGTTGCTGGAGTAACTGCTATGGCTTACCATGTGTTCTAGGAGAAGTGGGCATTTGTCCCACACAAAAGAGCTAACTCAAGTTGTATTCTCCAGGACCTTCCTCTGCTACTTTCATCTTAAGCTTTTCTTGCTTGGGTATAGGGTTGTTCGAACTGGCAAGAGAGGCGGGACTTACATATGATGTGGAGGAAATGGCTTCCCTATTATTAGGAACAGTAATTTATGGTTGATGGCTGATATTATGGCAAGATGCAAAGGGATTTGTATCGCCCAGGATTGTGATCTCTATACCGTTATGTGGGAACTTGATACATTGATGGTAGGTAGATGGAACAGCTTGCATGGCATGTATCCAAGGTCTCCCTAATAATAGATTATATGGCAGAGGAAGGTCCAGAACCTGACAGATGATGTGCTTTACCACAGGGCCCACTCGGATTGGTAGTACCACAGCTCCTTTGGATGAACACTCTGCATCATCATAGGCCTTGATGGTGATCTTCTTGCGAGGATCCACTGATTCTATTGCATATCCCAATGTTGTGACCAACTGTAGTGTACAAATGTTTAGGCCTGCTCCATTATCTATCAAGACTCGCTTGATCCTATGTTGGTTGATAAAGCCTTCAATGTGTAGCGAAGCATTATGAGATTGTTGGAAAGAAGAGTTGTCACTTTCAGAAAAAGTGAGACAAGGTGATGACTTTAGATTTCCAACCATGGCTTGAAACTGGTCCGTATTCAGGTTTGCAGGGACTGACGCCTCTTGGAGTGCTTGATCCAAGATTGTTTTATGAGATGGCGATAGGCGCAATAGCTCTAAAATGGATATAAGCGCAGGCGTTTTGTCTAATTGTTCCACAAGATTGTACTGCTTTGGGACAGAGGTGGTGCCTTGTGGAGCTGCCTTGATGGTGACCTTGCCACGACATGTAACAACATTGCAATTTGAGGTGGGATTTTTGAAGGTTATGGTTGCAATTTGTTCACTGGCATCATACAGGTGATTTACAGTATAATTATACGCAGCCTGCGTATAATCAGTGGTATCAGTGCCTCGCCTAGAAGTGGAAGGACCCCTTTGATCTTGTGATGGAAGTGGATTCTTGAACATCTGATGATCATTATTGGTTATTTTTGGGTCATGTCCTTCAACTTCAATTTCTCCTCGATCAATAAGATCCTGAATGAGATCTTTCAATCGGTGACAATTACTTGTCTTGTGTCCTCTTCCTTGATGGAACTCACAGTGTTCAGTATCTCTCCACCATGCCGGTTTGACCTGAGGCTCATAGTTTGATAGCTTAGGTAGAGTGATCAATTTTGAGAAATGAGTTGTCGCAACACTGTTTCAATGGGTTCCCCTAAGGGAGTGTATGTGCGTTTTTGTTTTTGCTGACATTTGGCACCATCGTTGCAGGAATACTGAGAATAGTTCACCTGGTTTTTGTTTGGTGTTGCACAGATCAGCCATGGTGATGTCGCGTTCAATATTATAAGAGTAATGAGATAGGAACTTCTGGATGAGTTCCTCAAATGTTCTAATGCCACCTGGTAGTCGGGAAAACCATGACGTGGTTGTTCCTCCCAAACTTTGGGGAAAAAGGCGCATTAGGTATGAGTCTTCATATGCCACTTCAAGACAAGCGGAATGAAATTCTCGGACATGATCACGGGGATCCCCCTTTCCTCTATATTTTTCAAATTTGGGTGTTTCGAATCCTCGTGGAAAGGGTGGCATATAAAGATTCCTATCAAATGGATAGGGACAGATGTCGTTAAGTGAGAATTGATTGGTCTTAACACCACTATGAAGTTGTTGGGCGAGATTCTCGACTTGTTGCCGCAACATCTCCATTTCATTTGGAGGAGGAGGTGGTGGGTTACCTCGAGGAATGTTATATCTGATGTGATCTCTACCTCTTTCCTCCTCATGGCGACTTTGTCTTTCTGATGCTTGTCTTAATTGGGCAAGATCAAAGTCAGAGGGGAGTTTGGCTCCTTCTTGAGCGAGTTTTAAGAAGTGAGCATCCGCATTACTCTTGAGTATTTCGTCAAACAGTCTGTTAAAGAGAGGGTTATGCTGGGCCCTCTCTATTGTTGCAGGAGTGGGAGTATTTGGGTTTTCGTCATTCATATTTCCTCCAAGTGCCTCTTGAAATTCATTGAGATTTTCGTCTTCTTCTTCCTCAATTTCTATTTCTCATTGCCTTGACCGTGATCAGGTTTGAGCCATTTTGTTTGCAAGTTTTGTGTGAAGTTGATTGAAGATGATGATGAGTTGTCGATGAAATGAAAGATTGATGGTTGGTGATTTGTGTTGTATGGGGATCTCTAGCACTTTAAGGTAGATGTAACCAAAATTCCTTCTTTGAATTGCTTGTTTGTTTTGAGGAGTTTGGATGTGATAAGGTGTAGAGAAATCTGAGATGTGTTACAGATTTTGACTACCTAGTAATGAGAGGATTCACTCATGAACTAGTTTTAACCTGCGTAGATGTGTCTCTTAGGATGAGCTTATCCTAGATGTAGAAACAACCTAAAAAGTGATGTGATGTGTTTGATTTCAAGCAATATCTAAAAGAGAACTTGGGACAAGAACCTCTTAATGTTTTGAGAGTTGGGACGGATTGATGATGAAGTGATGATGTATGAGTGAGATGATGGATGAAAATGTTTTCAACTTCAATAAAAACTTTGTGTTATAAATGGGACAAACTCTATCTCTTCCCTTTCGGGTGTTGGTGGTATTTCTCGAGCTGTGTTGTAGGTGATGCAGACGTTTGGGAAGAAGTTGGGATTAATCTTTCCTCCTTGATTTTTGTGATAACTCAGAGCTCTATATTGCATAAAAGCTCTGCGGTTCAATGATTTGGAATCAAATTCGTTTGTTTTACCTTGAAGGTATAGACGCATGCGATGTAGAAAGACTCTATGGGAGACAAAGATTTGTCGATTGATATAGAAGAATTTCCTCCTTTTGATCAAAGCCTTTGAGCTTAATGGTCTTCTGTTCAAGTTGATATTCTGATGACACTTCTTCTTTTGCAAGATGTGAAGAATGGTCATAAAATTTTGACTCTTTGTTGTTTGTACCTTGTTTTTGATGTTTTTGGTTGCTTTGACAGATGTTTGGTTGGATGAATACTTTGTTTTTGGGATTGATTTTCTGATTTTTCTTTGACAAGAAAACAAAGCAAGCACACAAACACAAGATTGTAGCCTCAAAGGCACAAATGAGTATGGGTCTAGATCAACCCAATCCTTGGACTTGTTTCTGACCCTTCTTTTAGATGTATTTTAAGATGTATTTCCAAAGCCTGAAGTCGGCTCAATTTGCACTAGGTCTGTAAAATGAACACACTTCAAACACTCTTTATCCCTAAGGTCAAATGGCCAGTTGTGATAAATTTAGCCCACATCTTGATATTTCTTCGACTTTGGTACTACATACCTTATGAATCCCGCCATGGCAGGTAAGGATGTGATATACTAAGTCTTGCACGAGCATAACAAATAGATGATCCCTATGATGGGGGAGTCACCACCTTTATCAAGCCACAAGTGACTTTTCAAAAAGCTATGTTTCTACTCAAGGAAATATGTATGGTGAGTATCTTGGGAGCAAAACCTTCTATGCTCTTGCACTAAATTATACCTCAAATATCCTCAATCAATAGAACGGGTGGGCTACTACTTAAAGGTATTTAGTCATGTTCGATGTTTTTGGACATAAGTTCATTCTGCAGTGACTCACTTAAGAGCCTTGTAACTGGTGGTGGGGCCCATTTGTCCTTTCGGCCAGTTACACTGTAGGAACAGCTATACCCAAGACTATAGCTTTCGCTCTCACCTGATTTCTATAGCGGCTCGAAGGATTTAACGCTCGAGGTCGTTCCCAAGAGCATCGATCCCTTGGCAGGCCTCTCTTAAAAAGATAAAATTTGAGTGTTACTAACACTTTTCTCTTGCACCTAGGACCACGAGAGCCAAGGGAGAGGATAGTGTGTGTTAGAGGTAGGACCACTCGACTGACCTTTGTGCACAAGCATGCCAAACACCAAATTCACTTGTTCTTTTTAATCCATCATTGCAATGTGATTTAACTATTTGGAGATGTTGCTCCAACAGTCATGGTGTTCTTTTTAACTTCAAAAACAATGTGTTTTGTAATCTAGAATTCGGAAATCCTGGTCAACTTAATGAAAAACACGTTTGCATGAAGTAAAATCGCTTGCAAAAATCAAAACAAGTGGATTGTGTATTTTATTTGTACCAAAATTTGAAGTGTGGTTTGTAAATTTTAGGTCCGAATTGATGCAAGGAAATCAAATTTGTGTTGTTGATTTTAAGCACCAAAAGAAAATGAGTCCTAAGTAGAAAGCAATGAATATTTTTTTTCTTTTTTGTGTTTTTTCAAGTTCTTTTTAAGCACTAAATGAAAATTTTGTGATTTTTATGTTGGGTTGTTAACCTGCATGAACAAAAAACAAGTTAGTAAAAACCAATGTTCAAGGGGGGGCTTCCACAAGCCTAAGATACTCAATTTTTTGGTTACAAAGTGACTTGGACAACACTCTGTCGCAATAGCGCTAGTCTGCTTTTTAGACAGAAGCGCTAATTTATACAATAGCACTAGTCTGCGCTTATAGAAGCGCTAATTTACACCGTAGCGCTCAAAGAATAGAAAAATCCGAGAGGTCAAAAGCGCTAGAATGTTGTCAATAGCGCTAGAATGTTGTCAATAGTGCTAAAAAAAATTCGATAGCGCTATTTTAGGGACAATAGCGCTAAAAGAAATTGTTTCGATAGCGCTAAAACGTGTTCATTAGCGCCGAAGCGCGACCTGTGTGGCACTTTCAACAAGCAAAATATGTTAGTTGTCAAAAAAATAATCAGAAAGTTGCGTGTTCGATTCACGTCGGGTTCACCAAATGATGCCCTCCTAAATGGCACAAGGTTAGTCTAAGATCAAAGAACACAAAAACATACAAAACATTAGTGTTAGTCAATCTAAAACTAAACATATGAAGGCATTCCAAAAGAGACACAAAGAGACATGCTAATATATCTAATAAGTAAAACAAAGATCATGAGACATCTCCAACTGCCTCTTAGCATGGCCTTAGCTTCTTCTCCCTTGTTCCTCTCCTCTCCAAGTTCCAAAATAGTGTAGCTCTCAGCAGTTTTTTGCACTATGGATGCTTATGGAGGATTGAGATTGTAGTATAGCTCTAAATGTGAAATAAAAAGCTAATACTAATGCTAAAATGATGTATTTTAACAAAAAAGACAAGATGTTAGATTGCTTATGCTAAAATGCTCTCTAAAATGTCTATAGCTTAGATGCATACAAGTTTTTCAGGATCTGGATTATGAAGGAATGGGCTCTATTTATAAGAAAAATGGAGCAATGGATGGCCAGGATTGAAGGGTTTAATCAAGGGTCAAGCTTGAAAGTTGGGGATCCATGTGCACAATTTGCACCAATAAAATGGTGACAAGTGTCAACATAGGGTTGGGTTGAGAGAAGAGGTTGGAGGCATTAAATGCCTGAGGAGACCTCATGGTTATCTAGAAGGTAAGGGTCAAGCCTAAATTAGGATTACCCACTGGATTAGGAGTTAATGCAAGGATAAACCTTTGTGCAAATGATTAAGAGATAATCATGGTCAAAGCATTAAAGGCTTGATGAGACCCTTGGGTTGGGTAGAGGTTGAGTCAAAACAAATGTTTTAACCATGTGGGAGGGTTTGAGGTAACCATTAATGGTTATTGGAGACTTTGGGGATTAAGTGGTTGAAGGTTGAAAGCCTTCAATGGTTATCAAAGACTTTGAGCCATTTAGTGGTTGAAGGTTGGAAGCTTTCAAAGGTTATCCAAGACTTTGAGACATTTAGTGGTTGAAGGTTGAAAGCCTTTAATGGTTATCAAAGACTTTTAGGCTTTGAGAAGTGACTCCATTTTGCTTAGGAATGTGACAATAATTAGGGGATGGATTAAGTTAATTAGGAAGGGGTTAGAAGAATCTAAAAAGGGATTAGATTTTGCAAGTGGATTTGGTGGGTGAGGGAAAATAGGATTTTATTAAAATAAAAATTCATTTATTTCAATAAATGTGTGCAAGTTGTATTTGGATAAATATTCAAATAAATATTAATTTATTTAAATGAGAAAAAGGAAGATAAAGCATTAAAATGCTTGAAGACTTTGAGGGGAACCATTAAAGGCCTGAAGACTTTAAGGAAAACCATTAAAGTCTTAAGAAGACTATAGAAGGAAGCCATCAAGTTTGAAGACTTTAAAGCCATCAAGTTTGAATACTTTAAGGGAAACCATTAAAGGTTTCAAGTGGGTGAGGATAAATAGGATTTTAAATAAATAATTTATTTAAAATAGTTGTGCAACTTGCTTTTGTAGGAAAATACAAGTGGGTGGAGGATAAAGGTGATTTAAATAAATTATTTATTTAAAATAATTGTGCAACTTGCATTTGTAGGAAAATGCAAGTGGGTAGAGGATAAAGGTGATTTAAATAAATTATTTATTTAAAATAATTGTGCAACTTGCATTTGTAGGAAAATGCAAGTGGGTAGAGGATAAAGGTGATTTAAATAAATGTTAATTTATTTAAATGTGAGAGGTGGGATTTTGGGGGATTTAAATAACTATTAATTTATTTAAATGTGAGAGAATATTTAATTAAATAAATATGATTTATTTATTTAATTAATTGTCTGAATTTGGTTAAGTGAATTAAATCAAATAAATTGAATAATTTATTTAATTAATAGGAGAATAGGGTTAAGATGAATTAATTAAATATTAATTTAATTAATTATTAATTGATGGTTAAATAATCAAATAAATACTAAGTATTCATTTAATTAAGTGGACAGATTTATGTGACTGCACAATGACCACAAGGTCTCAACTGAACAATGATCACGAACATGAGCTGGTACATGAACCACGAACCAAGAAACACCGGTGAAGCCTTTCCTCGCCTGAAGATATAATCCAGAACATCCGATGGGAAGTGGCACTACCACCCGACCATGTGATCCCGAAATGGAACCACCCCACCGTGCTAGGAGATAGTAGAAGACCCTCAAGCAAGCAAAATAAGACAAGTACAACAAAACTACATGACTCCGCAAACATCCATGTGACTCAACTCACAAACACTAGTGACTCTAAGGAGAGAGTGTCATCGCATGGCTTAAGGTGGTTACCCTAGGTAGGCCTCCATAGGTCCCGGCCCCCATCCTGGGTTATCCTGGTAACCTCTCCTGAACCCCCGGCTCCATCTAAGAATCATGCAGACCCTACCAATCCTTTCGCGAAGACAAGGTGGTAGGTTTGTCATTCCAGGCCTTCTCACCACATCCTGAGCCTATACAAGCACTCAACCATGTGCGATGCACATTATCTTAGTTAATATTTTAGCTACCCACCCCCTAATCAATTATTAGGTTATCACTTCTTAACTGGCTTTTGAAGGGTTATCCTGCCATCCACTTTGGGCGTGGCCCCCGCTCGAAAGCCACTCTCTCTCATAGGACACTAACAGGAAAGGTCTCTCTACGAGAACTCTATGGCAAAACTGACAGCCATATCTAATCCTAACAAACCACAGGTGAAGGATACACAATCACTAACCCAGGATTGACCATTTGGAAACATAACACACAATGGCTTACATCAACAGGGTTATACAACGACACCTGACTAAGGGGTAAAAACAACCTTAGTAACAAGAAAATAACTCAAATCAGATTTACAACAAAATATGCTTTTACCAGAGAATACCCTTTATTCTAAAGATCCTATAACAGGCAATCTTTTTAAAACAGTAAAAAGCATTAATTAGTTGCAAATACAGATATTTCAGAAAAGCAGAAAATACACCTCATTGATAAAAGAAAAGCAGAATTGTCGTTAGATCAACAAGGCTAAATTAAGCACATAAAAATTAACCTTCTAAAGTATTCCCAAGAATAAATATAGAATCTAAAAATAAAAGTTTTTCTCGAAATAACAAAATTCTGAATTAATTATATAAATATAATAATATAATATAAGTATATATATATATATATATATATATATATATATTTATCGTATATATATCATATACCTATATTCATATTACAAAATATATATATATATATATATATATATATATATATATATATATATATATATATATATATTAAAACATGAATTAATTTGTATAAAATTAAATAATACTTAAATGATATAATACCCAAAATTTTAAAAAACTTATATATGAATATATATATATATATATCATAAATTAATTAAAAACCAAACTTTGCAAAAATTACCGGAGGCACACAAACCAGGGAGAGGATTTATTGTGTTCTAGCAACTTTAATTTGCTACCCTATGGTAGCATGTACTACCGCAGGTAGCACCGTCGGTAGCATTGCTACCTTATGGTAGCAGGTGCTACCGCATGTAGCACTGCTACCTACGGGTAGCAGGTACTATTGTCGGTAGTACTGCTACCGTACGGTAGCATTGCTACCGTCGGTAGTAACTACTGACCCCCTCCCATAAACCCTTTTATATATATATATATATTTTTTAAATTAAAACTTAAATTTAATAGTTGCCCAGATTTAAATACATAGATAAAAATTTCACAAACCCCCCCTTTTTTTTTAAAGGAAAATATTCACAAAGAATATATAAAATAAATATCAAAAAAAAATTTAGAGAATATAAAGATCCATTTTCACAGAAAATTAAAAGTCAAATTTTCACAGGGATTAAAAATTAAATTCCATAGGGATAAAAAGATTGATTTTCAACAGAAATTAAAATCAATGCATCCCCACTTACTCCATTTTTATTTACACAAATATCTTCCCTAATCCAATTATTTCTTCACCCAACTTTTTTATAAATTTCTTCAACTAGGAAGAATGCAAAAATTGCATAACACACAGAGAAACTTTTTATGGAACAAAGGAGGGTGAATCTGGCAAAATTTTGCCAGCATAACCCCCTATGATTTTCACAATACCAAAACTAAAACATACAGGAAAGAATCAATATACATGAGAATCTCCACAACAGAGATTGAAGATTCAAACAATTAAATTAATTTTATTTAAAGAAGACAAAAGAACACCAGACAAAGCAACCCCAACCTGTAAAGCTTTTCTGGAAGATTCATGTGGATGAGCTCTGTCCTGCAACAGGGTTTCCAAGCCAATCCCTCTTACCAGCAATCCTCTGATAATTTCTTCTTCAACAAAATATTGCTTCCAAAATATTTTTTTCTTCCCAAAATCTCTGCCTCCTTCCTGTGACTCCCAAAAAGAAAAAGATATATTCCCTTTTAACCTAAAATTTTAGGTTGCACATATTTTTCCCAAAAAAACCTAATATTTAATTTTCGTAATAAAAGCAATTTTATTTCTTTTCTAATTCCCATCAAAGGGATAAATTAACATGCAATAAGCAAAAATCATAATCCTTTCTTCTTCCTTTTTTTTTCCTTTTCTCATGCAAATTAATTAATTTTTAAAAAAAAAGAAAAGAAAGCAATACTTTAATTGTAATTTATTCTTTTATTCATTTATTTAAAAAAAAAATTTCATTTTTTTTTTTTAAAATCTAGGAATAATAAATGAAATTAATCTAATTTATTTTTCACTAAAAATTTAAATAAGATATATTTCTAATATAATGCAACTTGCAACTTAATTTAATAACATCTTTTAATTAATTAAATTTAAAATCTCAATGCATAAAATACATAATTCTAAAAATACCAACTATGAGATAACTCCATAAATTTAATTAATTTATTAAATCCACTAAACACACAAACTGAGCAAACCCCAAGCAAAGACTCAGAAAAGGTCAAACGACAAAATACGAAGGCTGAACAAACTGATAGGACAACCAACTGACAACACTCACAAGAGTGTAACAGGGTAAAATAGGGTCAACTACTGCCTCCTCCACTTCCATCAGACAAATATAAGGCACGCTCAGACCTATGAAGCCAGGTGGAGACGATACCCCGTACCTACCCGGTACTTGTACCTGCAATATCTGGCATCATGGAGCTACACATGCATATATACAATATAGAAAACACAACATGCACACCAATGAAGGAAAATCGCGACGTTCCCATTCTCACCGGAGTGAGTGAAGGAAAATTGTCCCCTTGCATTCAATACACTCGCAGACACACAACATATAATTTCACATTGCATAGATAAAGTAAAGTGTCAGTACTTAGCAATAATCCATAAAATGCCATAAATCACAAGTACTGAAATACTGCAAATAAATTATGCATCTCATATCCAGATAAAGCATGAAATAATGTCATATAAGTCTGAATAACACATCATATTAATGTATCCACTGAAAGTAAGCAACAGTAAAATATGAGTCTAATGAGTTCAAACAAGGAGGGGTACTACATTCTCCCCCCCAAAACTAGGCTTACTCCTGGAAGCCTAAAAAAAATAAGAATAAAGCACTCTCATCTTCACTGCATCCTCCCAAGTCGTTAAGGTCTCATCATTTGGGTCTGATGGAACCCTTACCTGGTTGATGGTGCGACCCCTGAGGGTCAAATCCTGATGCTGAAGAATTTGCATGGGCTCTGTGGAAAGCTGCCTATCCTTAACCTGCAAAGAGTTCCAATCAAGAACATGTGTCACATCAGGATGATAAGGTCGAAGAACTAAAACATGAAAGACATCGTGGATGCGGGATAGACTCCGTGGCAAGGCAAGATAGCAGGCAATAGGTCCTATCCTCTCAAGGATCTCAAAAGGGCCAACAAACCGAGGCGCCAACTTAGAACCCTTTCCATAATGGATCAGACTCTTCCGCGGATGCACTCTCAAGAACACACAATCGTCAATATAAAACTGACGATCTACCCTATGAGCATCTGCATACTTCTTCTACCTATCCTGTGCAACTACCAAATGCTCACGAATCCGCTCAACCTGCTGCTCCATCTCTCGAAGAATATCTGGTCCTACAAGAACCTTGTCCTCTAGCCGATCCCAATTCAAAGGAGTGCGGCAAGGACGACCATACAATGCCTGAAAGGGGGCCATACCTATGAAGCTATGATAGCCATTGTTATAAGAAAACTCCACTAGATAGTTATAATCCTCCCAGCGTGACTACTGGTCCATAATATACATGCGAAGCATGTCCTCCAAAACCTGATTCACTTGCTTTGTCTGGCCATCTATCTCTGGGTGATACGCTGAACTAAAATTCAACTGAGTCCCCAAAGCATGCTGAAGTGAGGTCCACAATGCTAAGGTAAAGACAGGATCTCTATCAAAGATGATTCACCTCGAAATCCCAAGTAATCTCACCACATCTTCCAAGAAGACTCATGCCACCACTGCTATCGTATAGGAAGCTCAAATAGGAACAAAGTGAGCAACCTTTGTCAATCAATTGACAATGACCATGGTGGCATCATGACGACATGAAGAGATAGGCAACCCAACAATAAAATCCATGGAAATCATATCCCATTTCCAATCCAGTACCAAATTAGGTTGTAAAAGCCCTGTCGGGTGTTGATGCTCTGCCTTCACTCGCTGACATTCTAAACATCTCGATACAAAATCAGCAATGTCGCTTTTCATACCAGCCCAATGACAAACCTGTCTAAGATCTATGTGCATCTTCTTTACACCTGGATGTGCCGATTAAGGTGCACGATGGGCCTCAGTCATGATCAAAATACGAAGATCCTCTAAAGGAGGTACATAGATCCGTTCAAGGTGACGAAGAAGTCCATCTGCCTCAAGGTTATATCCAGAAAATCTACCCTCTAAAGGCCTTCCAGACTCTATCATGGCTCTAACATCCTGATACCAAGTATCCTGAGGAAGAACTCCAAGAATCCTCCCTCTCAAGTTTACTCCAAGGGACAATGCTGAAATCTCATGCCGCCTACGACTTAAAGCATCTGCCACCACGTTCTCTTTCCCCTGAATATAACGAACCTCAAAGTCATACTTGCAGAGGAATTCCATCCATCTCCGTTGTCGAGCATTCAAGTTCAGCTGTGTGAAGATATACTGCAAACTACAGTGGTCACTATGCAACTCAAACAGACGCCCTGACAGGAAATGCCGCCACCTAACCAAAGCATGAACAATAGCTGCCAACTCTAAATCGTGAACTAGATAGTTCAACTCATGGTTCTTGAGTTTGTAAGACTCATAAGAAATCACACGTCCATCCTACATAAGCACTACACCTATACCTTCCAAAGAGACATCTGTGCATACCATAAAATCTCTAGAAGGATTAGGAACTGCCAAAATCGGAGCACTGACAAGGAGTTCCTTCAAGGTACAAAAATTTGAATCACACTGCTCTAACCAAACAAACTTCTTCCCTTTCCTCTGAAGAGAAGTAATCAGGTGTCCTATCCGGGAAAAGCTTTGAACAAAGCGACGATAATATCCGGCCAAACCCATAAAGCTCCGAACCTCTGAAATGTTGGTCGATGCTGGCCAATCAACAATGGCTTGGATCTTTGAAGGATCCATGGATACACCTTCTCCTGAAACTACATGACCAAGATAGTTCACCTTAGACTGGAAGAAGTCACACTTTGCCAAATTGGCATAAAGTTGATTCTCCCTCAAGCACTGCAATACCTGACGTAAGTGACCCTCATGCTCTTCCATAGTTCTAGAATAAATCAATATGTCATCCAAGAACACAATGATGAAATGATCAAGGTAGGTGCTAAAAACCCCATTCATGAGGCTCATGAAAACTAAAGGCATGTTCGTCAACCCAAATGGCACCACTGTGAACTCATAGTGACCATAACGAGTATGAAACACTGTCTTATGAATATCTGCATCCTGAATGCGCAACTGATGGTATCCAGATTGTAGATCAATCTTAGAGAACCCCTTGGCTCCCTTTACCTGATCGAAAAGATCATCTATACAAGGCAATGGATATCGATTCCAAATGGTTACCTTATTCAGTCGTCGGTAATCAATGCATAACCGAAGAGAACCATCCTTCTTCTTAACGAAGACAGCAGGCGCACCCCAAGGGGAAACACTAGGACAAATGAACCCCTTGGCCAACAATTCCTCTATTTGTAACTTCAACTCACTCAACTCCTGAGTAGTCATCTGATATGGAGCTCTTGAAATAGATTCTGCACTAAAAACCAAATCAATGCGAAAGTCTATGTCTAGCTTCAGAGGCATACCAGGAATATCCAACAGAAACACATCAGCATACTCTTGAAGAATAGGGTGAGCATCAAGAGTGATTTCTCGTCTCTCTTTTTCATCCACATCCTCAAGAGTGACTGCAAAAAGCTGACACCTTCTACGCATGCACCGCATAAGTTACATAGCGGAAATCATACGTAGGGATATCAGTCTCTGAACTCCAACAATCTCCACTTCCCTGCCAAGGTCATCTAAACACTCCACTGTCTTCTTGCGATAGTCTACACGAGCACCATGAGATGAAAGCCAATCCATCCACAACACAACACCATAAGAACCCAAAGGAATGACTCGAAGGTCAACTGAAGTAACCAGGGCTCCTAGGTCCAACTCACAACTGGGAATAAAGACATCTATAGAGACACAGACACCTGTAGCCAACTCTACTTGCCACCTATCTACCTGCCTAGCAGACATGACTCTGCACCGCTCCACAATGGATGAAGAAATGAAAGAATCTGAAGCACCAGAATCAAAAAGTACAGAGATAGGAATTCCACACAACACACCTATTGCCTCAATAAATGTACCCCGATGATCACCCTGGAGGTGATCCACCACTGCAAACACTCTATGGGATCTACCTACATCTTCTACTGTAGGCTCTAATGATGTTGGCCTCTGACTACCTGTATGGTGGGAACATTGAGGGCACTGTGCGGCTATGTGACCAAACTGCCCAAAAGAGAAGCAAGCTCCCCTACCTGGTCCTCTACTACCTAACAGCCCACTAGACTGCTAAAAAATTCCCCAGCAAGGGGCGTGAGATGCACTCTGCGAGGACTACCCTGAAGGGCCCTATCTGCTCCTCTGCCAGTTCTTGCTGCTGACCCTGGAACTGTTTCGGTCTCAATGGTTGTTCTTGTTGTTGTTGTCCACCCTTAGCGGGTGCCTGAGGAGTCCTAAATGGTGCAGTAGACTGGGACTGATTCCCACAAGCTATGTTCCCACTGAAAGGTGCACTCCCTATCTGCACACCTAACTGACCACCTAGTGCATGGCTAAGGTTCAGCTCAACCAATCTGGCTTTCACCATGGCTATCTCAACTGAAGCTGGCTCAAACACCCTCACTCCTCCACTGATGTGGTCATTTAGACTCCTCAAGAAGTGTTGAACAAGCATAGCCTCATCATTACCAATCCTGACATACTGTTTAAGCTCATAGAACCTATGTTAAAGCTGGTCTATTGTCATACAATACTGATACAAAGCGTAGAACTCATCTGCCCAAGTTTTCCTCCACTAGGGTGAGAGAAATTGTGCCCTGAATCTCTCCAGAAATAGCTCCCATGTTACGGTGTTAATGCATACACTGATCTTCTCCTCCTCTAATCTCCACCAGATCAAAGCAAAACTATCAAGATGCATGATCACATCTCACCTTGGTGTTGCTACTATATGGGAACATAGAAAAATATCGATCCAAACTGATAAGCCAGGTCTTTGCCTTGAGACCGGTACCCATACCATCAAAGAAGGGAGTGTTGGACCTCATCAAGTCCTTTATGTGACCCAAGGAAGCTGGATCTCAATCAGCTGGGATCTCCCTCCTCCTGGGTGATCTCTCTCTCTCTCTCTCTCTCTCTCTCTCTCTCTCTCTCTCTCTCTCTCTCTCTCTCTCTCTCTCTCTCTCTCTCCTTCTCCTCTGGAACCTACTGATGTGACTCCTCAACCTGAGCATAAATAGGCTAATCAACCTTAGGCTTGGGGCCTAACCTAGCCAGAACCACCTGAAACATATGTCTCATCTCTTCCCTTTTGAGAACCTTCTCTCCTGCATGTTGTGAATCCTGATGAACAGACTGTTCCGGCTCAACACTCACATGAGTGGGTGGTGGTGAAGGACTGTGATAGTCAAAACCATGGCCCTGTCCTTCACCTCTACCTCTATTGCGACCACCCATACGACCACCTCCCCTAGCTTTCCTAGCCATGACCTAGCACTGTAAAAGAGAAAACGGTTCAGATCTACAGCAAGGATAAAACAAGGGAAACACAAACATTAAGACCTAAGCAAAAGGGTCAAGTTGAATGCACTCACTACAAACCTAGAGTACCCAATATTGAAACTTGGGCTCTGATACCAAATGTAATACCCCACCAGAAGCCCTAAAGGAAAACAACACAACTAGGCAACTAAAGGGTGAAATATTTTTTTTTTTAAAGATTAAGTGCATTAATTATAACAATTGCACGTTTAATAGTACAACGAAAGTCTAACACATGATTTCCTAAGGGTTACCAACGAAGATTAATTCGTAAATTATATTAACACCATGGTTAATCCAATTGTCCATCTAATTAGGAAATTAAATGCTTAAGATAAAACCTACACATACATCTAAATTCCATAATGAAAGAATCAAAGTATTCCAATGCATTTATTTTTCCATAGATCATATATACAAAAGATTAAAGCAACCAAATTTAACATACATTCCATTGATATAATAATACAATATCCATAAATACATGGCTTCCAAAAATACCACGGTATCCAAAAGTTACAATGTCAAGGTTACATAAATGTTTGATACAATGACCACAAGGTATCAACTGAACAATGATCACGAACATGAGTTGGTACATGAACCATGAACCAAGAAACACCAGCAAAGCCTTTCCTCGCCTGAAGACATAATCCAGAACATCTGATGGGAAGTGGCACTACCACCCGACCATGTGATCCTGAAATGGAACCACCCCACCGTGCTAGGAGATAGTAGAAGACCCTCAAGCAAGCAAAATAAGACAAGTACAACAAACTACATGACTCCGCAAACATCCATGTGACTCAACTCACAAACACTAGTGACTCTAAGGAGAAAGTGTCATCGCATGGCTTAAGTTGCTTACCCTAGGTAGGCCTCCATAGGTCTCGGCCCCCATCCTGGGTTATCCTAGTAACCTCTCCTGAACCCCCGACTCCATCTAAGCATCATGCAAACCCTAGCAATCCTTTCGCGAAGACAAGGTGGTAGGTTTGCCATTCTAGGCCTCCTCACCACATCCTGAGCCTATACAAGCACTCAACCATGTGCGATGCACATTATCTTAGTTAATATTTTAGCTACCCACCCCCTAATCAATTATTAGGTTATCACTTCTTAACTGACTTTCGAAGGGTTATCCTGCCATCCACTTTGGGCGCAGCCCCCGCTCGAAAGCCACTCTCTCTCATAGGACACTAATAAGAAAGGTCTCTGTACGAGAACTCTATGGTGAAACTAAACTTCTAAATCCAAATAAGTTGGTATTTATTCTCTAATAAAACATTGTTGTGTCATTATACTAACATTCACTTCCATTTCCATTGTACTCCATCTGGCACAGACACATTCCCAGACACTCAAAAGGTAGACAGATTCACAACACAACTTTTCGCTGCCAGCTATGTGATTCAGTCTCTATGCTTTTTTGTTATAATTGCTTTAGATTTTTGTGACCATTTTTTGAAATATTGTTTCCTATATTTGTTCAAACCATACACTGAATAGTAAAGACTCAAATTCAAAAGCATTGCACCATATGATTCAATAGACATCTCTTTCTGGTTTTGTTTCTTTGCAACAAATACCTCTGTCGTTACCTCCTTCAAAATAGAAAAACTTCCAATACAACAGGTACTTTACTATAATCTTATATTCTCGATCTTTTGTTTCCCTTTTATAGCTCTGCTTCCTATTGTTAAACATTCTTTATCTCTAGGAAACTTTTAATATCGCTCGTACAATTTTTGTTCTAAAATCACGTCTCCTCTTTATTCAAATATGCTCACAATGGCTTTATCCTCCATCGATATAGGAAAACATGTCATTGAGAACTTCCACTTCATCTTCTTTAGCATGTACATAATTGTTTCTGGTATACATGAACTTCGCCATTGAACACAATTAATATTTCTTTCGCGTTCCTTTTTCTCCTCTATTAAAATGTTTTGATTATTATCATTGCTTCCTTAAGGTAGAGAATGGATTTCTACTTTTTATATCATCGCTAATTTATAGTCCTGTTTTGCAGGTTCACGAGCATGATACTGTTTACCCATGGTCTCCAATTAATGGACATCTTCAATTCATTTCATGTCCTGAAATTGATACGAAATATTATTTTCAGCAACTTTAGTTTTGGAGACAATTTATGTACGTTTATTGTCGTTTAAGATGTATTCTATACCTTCTAACAATGTGATGATACCATATTTGTTATTCTAGAATCTTGAAAGGCACAACCATTTTTGTTCCATTGCACTATGTCTTTTTAAACTGCATTTATACATTTCCCAGATATTATACATCTTCGTTCGATTTGTATATTTCTTTATCATACAAGTTATTTATATAAAAGTTGTATGTTCCACCATTTTTCCATCAACCAACTTTGTTTTTGTAACCATTTTTAAGATGCACTAATAGTCACACTTCTCATTATGTGGCTTCTCTTCTCTTATTGTTTCATTTTTCCGTATTCTATTTCAATGATTATAATAAGTAACTTTCTAGACAACACACATCCAAATTAAATTTAAAAATTATATCTCATTCTTATCAAAAACTTGGTACAATAAATTTCCATTTTATCAAAAAACATTATAATATATTTACTGCAATGTGAACCTTACTTTTTTGGGGAACACTCTGATTGCCCACTTCATTAATCACAAATTATGTATTCAACTATCAGTGTAAAACATTCCTCTTATTATCTTTAATATTCAAAGATCCATAATATTTATCATTGATGCAACTATATAAAATTCATTATACTAACTTATCACATTTACTATAATTATCACATTCAAAGAACAATCACTTTCATTTCCTTACAATTAAAAATACTTTCTACAAAAAAAAATATTGCCCACTATATATTTATTCGCAATCAATTTTCGTCCACCTTCATTTATGATGCAAAGGCATCCCTGGTCTATGAGCAATCTTGCATCAACCAAAAATGTTTCCTTTCAGTTTAGTTCTTCAGTTCAATGTGCAGTCTTTTGTGTTCTTGTGGGTAGGTGCTGGCAGTTGATTGTTTTTCATTGCAGGTCCTATTTTCGATTTCCAGGCTGGTTTATGTGCTTAATTCCAAATTTTCAATCCATTTGGATTCTTTTCCGGCTAGTTATCGCTCTCGGTTGACTATTTCTGGGCTCCGGGATAGTTCTTGTGCTTACCAGTTGGTTTTCTTTTATTTCTGGAGTTGTTTCTTGGCGTGTGGATCTATTTGGGGTCTTGTTTGATGTTCTTTGGTGTGTGGTTGACCTTCCTACTGATCCGCACTTCTTGGTTGTTATTTTCTGGAATAATATCTTTCATTTTCCTATATTGGTAAATATAATCTTTTGTGACCAACTCAGATATGTTCCGGAGGGTATATATTGGGTATTATGTAATCATTTGTAGGACAAAAGAAGTGGAAAATCAGAATAAGGATTTAGATTTGTGATTAGTGATACGGTTAATTCTGAGAGTTCCGGATGGATTGTATCTGGCTTGTAGCCTTCATGTAACCGGTTAACTACCAGATGTTCTATGATGACTGTATGATGATAACCAGTTGGTTGCCAAAGGTTTTAAGACAATAATATGATTTTTTTATGTAATCTTGCTATGTTTTCTTGTTACTTTTGCTGTGCTACTCTTGTTGCATAAGTCAGTCAGTTCTTTTTTGAGGGTTTACTAGCTATGGCTGCATCAATTGGTATCAAAGATGGTTATGGACTGGTTGGTGGAAGAGTTGTTTGTGAACCTTGAGGCATTCCTTTGGGTGGACAGATCGTTAATTGGAGGGAGGCTACACGTGTGTTCAATATATCGTCGAGTGAGAGGCAATTGAAATCGGTAGTCAGATTGCCGATTTGAGGTAATTCATCAGAGCAGAAGAGGAGATGCCACCTAGAAGATGATGGAGGATTTCAAGAATGAGGTGAGGAATCAAATCCAGAATGCATTGGCTGGTTTGTGGAGGAACCCGGAGTTTGAGGATGAGTATGAAGAAGTCGGGGAAGAGCTTGAAGCAGAAGAGGCTGAAGGACCAGAAGATGGAAGAGAGGAGAGATTCCTGAGAGCAGTGGCGCAAGCGACTAAAGTTTATAAAGTGAAAGTTTCAAAAAAAATTGAAACGATGAACCCAAAGGATCTGATTGATTGGATCGGAGAGTTTGAGGATTACTTTGAGTTTGAGGATGTCAAGGACCCATAGAGAGTCTAGTTGGCACAGACTAAGTTGAAAAGGCATGTTGCCTTGTGGTGGAAGGAATTGCAGAAAGACAGAATGGAGAATGAAGAAATGAAGATCACCCGGTGGAGACAGATGGTTGAGAGATTGAAGGCCAAGTTCATACCGGGAGACTATGAGTTGGAATTGTTCAAGAAATTGCAGAACCTAAAACAGAGAAACATGACTATGAAAGAGCATACTGAGGAATTCTACAAGGTGATCATTAGATCTGGACATAGAGAGATGGATAGAGAAAAGGTGACGAGGAACATAAATAGACTTGCACTTAACATTTAGGATGAGATGAGTATGTTGAGGGTTTCCATAGTTGAAGAAGCGAACCAGTATGCTTTGAAGGTTGAGGATAAGATGAGAAGAAGACAACCAAATAACCCTAGAGGGAAGGAAAGATTCAAGAGGAAAATGAGTATAGAGAAGCAGAATGTTGAAGAGGAATCAAAACCTAAGTGGAGTAAAGAACCAGAATAGAAAACATAGAGAAAAGGTAGTGGCAGTACCAGCAGAGAATTTCCCAGCAAATATTTCAAGTGTGGAGAAACCAGACATATATTCTATGAATGTAAGCAAGGAATGGAAAGAAGTTGTGTGGCAAATAAGGAACTGAAAGGAGAAGCTATCAGAACTGGCTGTGCACCAGAGCAAGGAGAATCCCTTATGTTCAGAATAGTCATGATGGAGAAGAGCAGTGAAGATACCGGATCTACTCAGAGGAAGAGTCTTTTTCGGACTGTGTGCAAATCAGGTGGTAAGTGTTGCAAGGTTATTGTTGATAGTGGAAGTACTGATAATTTGATATCTAAGGAGATGGTAGTGAAGCTTGGATTGAAGATGCTTGAGCATCCTTGTCCTTACAAGGTAAGTTGGTTGGAAGATGATCAAAAGTTAGAAGTAAAGGAGAAATGTTTGGTGTATTTAAATATTGGACCTTTTAGAGATGAGATCTTGTGTGATGTTGTATCTATGAGTGCTTGTCATGTCTTGTTGGGAAGACCTTGGCAGTTTGATAGAGGAGCTATTTATGACTATATAAGAAACCTAATCACTATTGAGAAAGAGGGGAAGAAGTTCACATTGACTTATTTGAAGGAGAAAGAGAACAAGGTGAAGAATCCGAGTCTTGAGAAAAGTTGCAGTACTGAGAAACTAGTTGCAGAGGTTATACCGGAAGATGGCATGATTCTATAGAAGGATTTGATAGATAAGGTTGATGGATAGATAGAACCAGATGACAAAAAGCTTATTGTGACAAACCGGATGAAGCCTCATGGCAGAAATAAATCAAAGTTGCAGAAGAAAGAAAGTGGTAAGCAAAGACAAGGTGTAGATCTAAAGCAAAGGAAGAGAAACAAATGGAGTCAAGGGTTAGAGAATCCGGTTGAGATCCCAGAGGAGCTAAACCAGAGGTTTGTAGATAAGGAAGATGTTTGGATCAGAAATGAGCATGGGGTCTTTATTCCGAATCATTTTCGATGTTCATGAGTTGCTTCTCATGGAACATATCTTTCTACTTGGTATGTTTGATGCACGAGCATCCCCGGTCTATGAGCAATCTTGCATCAACCAAAAATATTTCCTTTTAGTTTAGTTCTTGTTAAGTTCAATGTGCAGTTTTTTGTGTTCTTGTCGGTAGGTGTCGATAGTTGCTTGTTTTTCATTGCAGATCCTATTTTTGGTTTCTAGGCTGGTTCATGTGCTTAATTCCATATTATCAGTCCATTTGGATTCTTTTCTGGCTAGTTATCGCTCTCGGTTGACTGTTTCTAGGTTTTGGGACAGTTCTTGTGCTTACCGGTTGGTTTTCCTTCATTTCTGGAGCAGTTTCTTGGCATGTGGATCTATTTGGGGTCTTGTTTAATGTTCTTTGGTGTGTGGTTGACCTTCTTGTTGATCTATACTTCTTGGTTGTTATTTTCCAGAAAAAAATTATTTTATTTTTAGGGCTGACCTAGTTACACGTTTCATTTTCCTGCATTGGTAAATGTAATCTTTTGTGGCTGACCCGGATATGTTCTGGAGGGTATATATTGGGTATTATGTAGTAATTTGTAGGACAAAAGAAGTGGAAAAACAGAATAAGGATTTAGATTTGTGACTAGTGATCCAGTTGACTCTGAGAGTTCCAGATGGATTGTATCTAGCTTGTAGCCTGCATGTAACCATTTAACTATCAGATGTTTTATGATGACTGTATGATGATAATTGGTTGGTTGTCGGAGGTTCTAAGACAATAATATGTTTTTTTTATGTAATCTTTCTATGTTTTCTTGTTGCTTTCGTTGTGTTACTCTTGTTGCATAAGTCGGTCAGTTCTCTTTTGAGGGTTTACCAGTTATGCTTGCATCAATTTATATCACCTTTCATCTTCTATATACAACACAGCTATTGTTTACTTCCTAAATAGACTCCTTTCACCTACTACTCGCCTATTGGCTTCCTGTTGTGTGCAAATTGCTTACAACTGCTAGTTAAAGTGAGTTTCTTAAATATAAATAAGGATAGTTAAAAAAGTATGGTACAAAATAAAATTTTATTTGTTACTGATGAGAGCACAAGCTTTCAAATATTTTTAGCTCACCATTTTACTTTAACATTGAAATTTGTGATCTTAATTCATATAATCCAATTAAATATATAAATATTTTAAATGTGCAAGATGCTACAAATAATCTCAATTGCTTGTATTTTTTAGTGTGACTACTTGCATGCAATTCTAAACCTAACCAAACACAGTAAAAATTAATAATCAAATTTAAATAATATAACTCAACTTTTTATGTTAAATTGGATTTTAATGCTATGTAAAACTTATAAACTAATTTATAATTATATTAAATTTTGTTTGCACCTTCATTTTTGTAACATGCACTAATCTATGCAAATTAGATTACAAATTTTGAAACAGAAGTGATACGTATAGACACTTAAAAATGGTCAACGCTTGCGGAGTCATACTTTAACATTTGCGCATTACCTCATTTTAGTTTTTTGCGTCGCATTAACATTTCTCCTATGTTACGCACTTGGTCTTTATCATTTGCGAACATCGAGTCATTCTTCTACATTCTTCATTCGTCTCACTCTCAAATTTGGTCTTGTCGACAACACTATCCAGTCATGATTTTGATCGATTTTATCCTATTGCATCAATGTGCGTGCTCATTTGTCATCATTTTGGACATCGTCAATCCTAATTAGGGTTTTGTCCTCTTATCAATCTTATCATCTGGTGATCGATTTGTCATCAATCCTTATCATTTTCAATCTTGTTGTTTTGCGATCGATTTGTCATCGATCGTTGTCATGTTCGATCTTGTCATTTTGCAATCGATTTGTCATCGATCGTGGTCATTTTCAATCTTGTCGTCTTGCAATCTATTTTGTCATTGATCCTTGTCCTTTTGTCAATTTTGTCATTTTGTGATTAATTTGCCATCGAACGTTGTCTGTCTCAATTATGTCAATTTGGATCAATTAGTCATTGTTCCTCGTCAATTGGCGCATTTATCAATCAAATCATTTATCACATTGGTCCTTTGTTAATCAGAATCATGATCGAGTCAATTATCTTTCATCAAGACCTAATTCATCTTCTAGGGTTTCATGATTTAATCATTTAACCTTGTTTGTCATTTCTCTCTCTAGGATTAAATAATTTATTTATTTATCCTAAGTCTTCTTGTCACAATTAAATGTTCATTTAATTGGCTAATTATTCCTCTTTTGTGAATTAATTAATAAATGAAAAATTATTAATTAATTTACCTAATTTCTAATTTTCATCAATTTCTTAATTCCTAATTTCTTAATTCCTCTTTTTCTTAATTTTCTATTTTCTAAATTCTTAATTTCATTTTCTTTCCTATTTCTCTCCTAATTTCATGGGAATGACATGTCAATTTGTCATAATTTGTCATAATTGACAATCAATCAATTTTTGACATAGAAGTTTGTCATAATTTGTCATAAATTATCAATCAACAAATTTTGCATAGAAAGTGCATAATTTGTCATAATTTGTCATAATTGACATAATTGATTTGCAATTTCCATTTGAATTGAATCATGTTAATCTTGTCATCTCTCCAATTTGCCTATAAATTGGATGAATTTCTTCAATCAAATCCCTAATCAGAATGAGAATAATCAGATTATCGAATTTCTAATCAATCACACTTCGAGTACTCTTGCACCATAATCTTGTCTATTTGCTTTCATCTCATGTGTATGCACTTGAAGGTGAGATCCACAAACAAAGGCTATTTGGAGAGGAAAGAAGAACAATGAAGCCGCATGAAGGAAACATTCATATCTACGTTTGGTTTGCATAGTATTTAGTTTTGAATGTTTTGTCTTTATGTCTTTATTGAGTGTGTTTAGGATAGATCATTACATTTAAGCTTTCGTGATTGGGCTAGATTAGTATTTTGATACTTTCTTTGATGATTTCCAGATTCCTATCTACATTAATTGGTGAACTTGACGTGAACACTAACCATCTAACCCCTTAACTGTGTTTTTGAGTGCTTTTGAGTTGATTTGCAGGCCAAAAACCCAAAAACAGGGTAGTGCAGGGCTTTCTGCGGACTTCTACGCCTGTGTGAGACAACATGTGCCTGTGTCAAGCAACCTGCGCCTGTGTTGAAGACATTTTGCGCCTGTGTCATGCATTCTGCGCCTATGTCATGAGTTTTGCGCCTGTGTAAAGTCCAGAATAGAGGTAAAAAGGCAGTGTTTTGCTTAAAAATTTGTCTTGTTTTTGCATTCTATTTTCTGCTTTTTGGTTTTTGGTACTAATTATCTGTGCAGCATCTTGGCATACGCATGGAAAAGACAACAAATGAAACTACTAACATGTTTTATGCAGAATCGATAGTCAAAGAATAAACACCTCAAACTTCTAACTTGGGTTTTGCAGGTTGCCTTGGAGAAACAACTAAACTTGGTGTTTGCCATTAATGTTATAGGCACCTAGTATGATTTCTAAATAGGTTGGAATGAACATGTTTTTGCTTTGATTGTTGAGTTTGACATTGGAGTAGGGGAGTATGCTCTCATCCTTTTTAGGGTGATCAGAAATCCAGATCTTCAATACCACGCTCATGTCTTTGATTGTTTGTCACCCTTAGAGGGCCTGCCTTCCCGACCATTTGCTTTTGCAAGCAAGTGATAATCGTGAGAAGGGAACGACCCAAAGTGAGTACGGCTAGAATACCTTGGCATTCTAACTCACTATAAACAAATACCTGATGGGCGAAAGCTTTGAAGAAAGGGTTACGTGGGAATTGCAGTTACTTGGGAAGTGATGACCCTTGAACTCTTTCTCATATCAACATCTAAGTAGGACCTCACGGTCTAAATCGTGCTTGCGCGACTACATTTGTTTGGTATCTTGATGGGCTTAATGTCTCAATCACGCTTGCGTGACATCAAGGAGTAATGCTTAACAGAAATCCTTACTAAACACCTTGTATTTAGAGGCCAAAAATCCTTCTAGTTGCTTGAGAAGGACAAGTTCGGATACTTGGAAGAGATACTAAGTTCGCCATGGGGAGATTTCCATGGGGATTGATGCTTGGCTGCCCTGAGAAGTGAGTGTCGTGGAGGGGAGCCCGTGGGGTCAAGCATCTATGTATTCTCCTTGAATCCCATAACAAGTCTACCTCTCAAGTACCTAATGTCCTTGCCATCCATAAGAAATGTGTGAATGAGCATGATTGTCTTGAGTCTAAGTTGAAATATCTTGTCTTCTTTGTTTGTCAAAAGTTGAATTGCATCTCATTTCAAAAACAAGACAAATTGATTCAAAACAAGGTTAAACACAAGAGCATTTCATCCAACAAAGTTCAAAACACCTTCAAACATGGTTGTCAAACATTTTTCAAAATCTTGTCTCAACATTCATGTCACTTAGATTTAGGTTCATCTTAGGTTTGCATTTTGCAAAGTCATTGTCAAGTACCAAGGTTAAGTTTCATCTAGGTCATACTCCTTTCCATATCAATAAGTGTCATCCATTTGCATGTGTCCTCTTGCATTAAAGTCATACCATTGTCATACATTCATATTTGCATACCTTAGGTCTCTTCATTAAGCTTAAGTCATTATCATATCATATTAGGGTCACTTGCATACTAATTGTCCCTTAGCATATAGTGTCAAAACTAGGTTTTGTCATACTTGAGTAATCCAAATCTTTGATAAACCCTAATTCATTGTTAGGAAGTCTAGACCTTATCAAACCTTTTGTCCTTTTGTCATCAATGTCATTTCGTCAAACCTAGCTTAGTATCCAAGCATATAGGGGAGACATTGTCATCTTGTCCTTTTGTCACTTGGTCCTTTTGTCCTTCGAGGTCTAGACATCATTCCAATTTCCTAAGGGTCCCTCTTTTAGATTTGCATTCATAAGTTTGTCAAAATCTTCAAAAACAACCAAAAACATAGGTTGCATTCTTGCCATAGATTGCATTTTCATTTATTTAGGTTGCATTTAGTTGCATATCATATATTATCCTTGAAAAATCTCAAAAACATTGCATAGTGACATGTCTATTGAAAAAAGGTTCCAAGCACCCATGATGCAACAAAGTTTGACATATCAACCGACAATGCAATCACAATTACATCAAACCCAACAACAAGGCAATATCAATCAAACTTTTAATGATGAAACAAATCTCCAAATACAAAAACTAGAGGAGAAACTAGCTCAAGAACAAGAGATTTTGGAACAAAGAGTGAAAAACATTGAGAAGAATAGATCACAAATGTCCAAAATGTTTCAAAAATTTCCAGGTCGAAATCCAAAGATTGAGCCAATTGATGTAAGATCTCTTCTTGAACGATCAGACATACCAGCTCTCCTCTCCCAAATAGAGATGATGAAACAATTTCAACATTATGTGCCTCCACAACAAGAACAAGAAGGTGTTTACTATCAATCAAATTTTCAACCGATACAACCCATAGTCCAACATATACAACCAACACAACCAATGGTCCAATTTCAACAATATGTCCAACCAACTATACAATGTCCACAAATAGTTCAACCAATGGTGGAATATCAACAAGTTCAATCAACATATCAATGTCAACAACCACAACCAAACATTCAAAAACAAAGGTTGCAGCCCACACCAAGCCAAGTTTCAAACATGTCAGAACAATTGAACCAAGTCCAATATCAAAACATGACATCAGACCAGAACCAACTCCTTGCCAAACAAGTTCAAATTCCAAATATAACCATGTCAAAACCTCGAAAGAAAGGTGGCTTTATTGCAATGCTCTTAAGGAAATTACCAAGTGAGTTCTTTGAGGAAGATCAAAATAATACACTTATGTCTAGCAATGCCTCATCCCCTCGCAAGCAAATTGACTCTCCAGTGGCATCTATCCCTACACCTTTAGAAGTTTCACAAGAACCTTCTATATTGTCCTCATCAAACAATGCACCCAAGGATGCAATTATCCAAGGGCTATCCATAATTGATTGCCAAAATAATCCAATTCATGATGCACATCCTTGTCATGTTTCAGAAATACAAGACCCAATGCAACCATGCACTTTATTGCCATTACCTGTTTTAGAAGACCCCATTCGAAGTCCCTCTTCCTCATGTTCAAGCATCGATTCCTTGCCAGAATCCATCACAAATGTTCAAAGTGCATTTCCTTCATGCCAAAACATTGATTCCTTGTCAGAATCCCCCATGCATATCCAAAATCCAACCTCATGTCAAGAGGATAATTTAGAGCACGAAGAAATGAGTCCTCAAGAAAATCAAGATCAAGATCCTGAAACCTTATCATCCCATCCAATTGTTGACCAAGACCCCATGTTCCCAAACACTCACGATGATTCCCCTATTCTTGTCCCTCCTATCCCAAGTCCTACTAATGTATCTCTGTCCGTGCTCCTGAGTCTATGTCGTAACATGAAGCAGTCTGGTCGGTTCTCTCGCGTGATCAGTGGATACTGTCGACTCTGCATCACAATTGGGGCACATTTTTGTCAGTTTTAGGGTTTGCTCCTACGGGTTGCATTTCCTCATTTTCATGTCCAAATCAGGGTGTTTTTCATCTAATCTGACCTATCCTACCCTTATCCCCCCTTTCCGGATCATTTGCATGTTATTTTGACCAAAATTAGGGTTTACATTGCACAATTGCGCCTGTGTGATGAGTCCTGCGCCTGTGTACCCTTACACAAGCGCAGAAGACCCTACACAAGCGCAAGATTCGCCCTACACAAGCACAGAAGTCCCTTTCTGCATCCCCTGTGGGCCCCGCAATGTCCCGCAAGCAATCAAAATTCATGAAATTGAAAATATGGGTTTTTGAGATACATACCGCTGCTCCTGCGTCGTCCGGTCATCTGAATGTGTGTACACGTTCTCTGAGGTGATCTGCCATTGGAATGTTTGCCATCTATCTGCAAGTGTCTCTGTCCAGAGCAACAAATCCTCCTCTTTGTCTAGTGCAAATGAGCAATTTTCACTCTCTTGGTCTCATTTATAGATCTTTGTCAGTACATAGATGGACGTGCATCCTCTCCATCTTATGTTGGTCGTGGTCTTTTGCACCATCAATTTCTTGTCCTTCATGCATCCGATCTCCGATTGTCAGTCCGTTCGATCCTATCATTTTTATCGATCAATTGGCCTCTTTTCTGCATGTTTCCGGCCAATTCCTCGAGGGGGCATGCATATGTCATTGTCAATGTCTGGGGCATTTTTCATTATTGTTCTTTGAAACAACGCTTAAAATCGCATTGTCTCAAAGAGGGGCAAAATGTAGACACTTAAAAATGGTCAACGCTTGCGGAGTCATACTTTAACATTTGCGCATTGCCTCATTTTAGTTTTTTGCGTCGCATTAACATTTATCCTATGTTACGCACTTGGTCTTTATCATTTGCGAACATCGAGTCATTCTTCTACATTCTTCATTCATCTCGCTCTCAAATTTGGTCTTGTCGACAACACTATCCAGTCATGATTTTGAATCGATTTTATCCTGTCGCATCAATGTGCGTGCTCATTTGTCATCATTTTGGACATCGTCAATCCTAATTAGGGTTTTGTCCTCTTATCAATCTTATCATCTGGTGATCGATTTGTCATCAATCCTTATCATTTTCAATCTTGTCGTTTTGCAATCGATTTGTCATCGATCGTTGTCATGTTCAATCTTGTCATTTTGTGATCGATTTGTCATCGATCATGGTCATTTTCAATCTTGTCGTCTTGCAATCTATTTTGTCATCGATCCTTGTCCTTTTGTCAATTTTGTCATTTTGCGATTAATTTGCCATCAAACGTTGTCTGTCTCAATTATGTCAATTTGGATCAATTAGTCATTGTTCCTCGTCAATTGGCGCATTTATCAATCAAATCATTTATCACATTGGTCCTTTGTTAATCAGAATCATGATCGAGTCAATTATCTTTCATCAAGACCTAATTCATCTTCTAGGGTTTCGTGATTTAATCATTTAACCTTGTTTGTCATTTCTCTCTCTAGGATTAAATAATTTATTTATTTATCCTAAGTCTTCTTGTCACAATTAAATGTTCATTTAATTGGCTAATTATTCCTCTTTTGTGAATTAATTAATAAATGAAAAATTATTAATTAATTTACCTAATTTCTAATTTTCATCAATTTCTTAATTCCTAATTTCTTAATTCCTCTTTTTTTTAATTTTCTATTTTCTAAATTCTTAATTTCATTTTCTTTCCTATTTCTCTCCTAATTTCATGGGAATGACATGTCACTTTGTCATAATTTGTCATAATTGACAATCAATCAATTATTGACATAGAAGTTTGTCATAATTTGTCATAAATTATCAATCAACAAATTTTGCATAGAAAGTGCATAATTTGTCATAATTTGTCATAATTGACATAATTGATTTGCAATTTCCATTTGAATTGAATCATGCTAATCTTGTCATCTCTCCAATTTGCCTATAAATTGGATGAATTTCTTCAATCAAATCCCTAATCAGAATGAGAATAATCAGATTATCAAATTTCTAATCAATCACACTTCGAGTACTCTTGCACCATAATCTTGTCTATTTGCTTTCATCTCATGTGTATGCACTTGAAGGTGAGATCCACAAACAAAGGCTATTTGGAGAGGAAAGAAGAACAATGGAGCCGCATGAAGGAAACATTCATATCTACGTTTGGTTTGCATAGTATTTAGTTTTGAATGTTTTGTCTTTATGTCTTTATTGAGTGTGTTTAGGATAGATCATTACATTTAAGCTTTCGTGATTGGGCTAGATTAGTATTTTGATACTTGCTTTGATGATTTCCAGGTTCCTATCTACAATACGAAAACTTGCAACTTTTTTTTTCCCTACAATATTAAACATAACATAAGCTTGAATGTAAATAAAAAACTTGAAATAGAATAGAGATCTAATCTACGAACATGTCTATTTTGATAAAAAACAAAATTTTAACAATTCAAATTAAAAGAGTATAGAAGGTTAGATATTACATTTTTCCAAAAGCTCATTCTGATCTTTTCATAACTTTACCAATGGACTAATGAGGAGGGAAAATATCATCAAGGCACTTTTTTGTCCAACCATGGACTGACTAGTCCCCAGTGTCATATCCAACTAGATTGGCCCGACCCTTTGCAGGGAGGTAACGAGAAGTTGAACTCATTTCATCTAAGACTGGTGTATAATCCTACATAGCTCCCTAGTTGGTCATACACTAAAGGATAATCCTAACTAGTGTGACCTTTGACTGAGGTATATATCTAGACTATTCAACTGATTAACACTCTTTAAATTGAGCACCACCTTGACCAAAGGTTTTATATTAGTTGCAATCATGCTAAAGTGTGAATTCAAAGTTCCACCCTACTCGGCTGCAACTTAAGGTTCCAGGACATAGGTTTTTGTTTTATAGCTTTAAGTTTTGGTTGACCATTCTTGCAACCACTTAGTGACCAATTGCCACATGTGAGTAATACAAGAATTTAAGCATATAGATAATAGTTTTTTTAATGAATTTTTCTAGTTGGTTCCTCTCTCTATTTATTGTATCATGGATTGAATATAAACTAATACCTTAGATGCAAAAGATAAGATGGGCTATAGAGTTGCTAACTCTCAAGTACACCTTAAGTATTTGTGTATTTATCATGCATGATATGACTTTGTTGTTACTGTAATATCTAAGTGCACCTTTAATAATAAAAATGCTAACTATATTATTAAGTGTTGTTGTTCTACTCTTACCCGACTTTCTTTTTCCAAGCTAAGGATAAGTTGTCAACCACATCCGACCAAAGGTTAATCTCAAATCGTGTGAGCAACTTCATAGTTGAATGATAGTTCCCACTTCTTGTATTATTTATTGGTTGTGATAATTGAGCAGTGTTTACAACTCATCTATAACCTTCTTGAGTATACCTAAGGTAGAATTCCACCTCAAAATTAAGAGGTTTTGTTGTTGACTTAAACTCGATTCTTGAAGAATGTTTTTGATGACTAAGTGAGCTTTATATACATATGCTTTATCATTCTAAATTGAAGAATCAATCAAATATCTTATTACAAAATAACAGAGTTTTCCAATTCCCTACCTTATGGATTCATCACAGTCGTACAACATAATCCCTAGTGTAATATAGTCTTTTATTAAGAAAAGAATTCTACTACAACCAGACAAAATATTTATTTTATCATAATACATATATCTACAACATTTATACATAATGCATAGTGTATATGTATTTTTAAAAATAATAAGACTGGTTTTACTGCTATTCTTAACTAAGTCCATGTACGTATCATTTTCCTACTTCCAGAATGTCCAAACTCTCAGTTACACTGAATAGGGAAAACTTTGTGTATTTAAATACTTTTCTTTAAACTTATTCTTCCATAATTCAAACTCAAAAAGAAGAATGAATGCACAGTGCCAGATTAGGCTTCGTTTATATAACATGACCTGTTAAAACTTGAAGAGATGATTCGAAGAAGATTTCTGAGCAGCTTCACTACTCCAATGAGTTCTATCAAGCTTCTACAATGATTTGCAGATACGTTTCCAACCCTTTCCAGATTACTGTTGTCGTTAAACTATCTAGAACGATTCAGAGATATTTTTGCATAGCTTGTAGAGCTCGTTTTTTTTAAACCATTGGAAAGTGTGTCTATCACTTCCCAAATATAAAATATATCTTCACGATATGCGACGGTTTTCTAAATTTTAACATGTTTCAATGCATTTCAATAAATTTTAATTTGAATTTGGGTGCACCTATACGGGTTGTGTAGCATGCCTGAAAACTTGCCCCACTCTGGCATTGTCCATTCCAGCATGGGTTCAAAATTGAACAAAGTTAATCTTGCTTATATAAAAACTTATGCCTTTCGCTGCCAACACTCGGTTAAGCAATGTTTTAATTAAACAAATAATCTCATCAATTAATTATAGCCCCACAAATATGTTAGCAACAACAAGGAAGGAAAACTGAGAGACGGGTGAATCAGTTTTCACCGAATTAAACTAATTAAGCACAATCTCAGATCTGATCAAATGCAGCAAAAAGAAAGCTAACAGCAATAATAGTCACACACAACACCAATATTTTTGACCTGAAAACCAGTTAAGGAAAAACCCACAGTGGGAACCTACCCACAATAAGATGATACTCTACAGTAGTATGTGTAAATATTACAATGGGTAATGCACATGCATTCAGGCACAGTACCTAGAGCTCATTGCTTAAATTACAATGACCCAAAAGGATCCAACCCTCAGGAAAGGTTCACTACCTTACAAAAAGATTCATACTACAATCCGGGAAGAATGAAATGCAAAAATAACATCTGCTAATGCCTAATGACAGTTCTGATTAAGCTCAAATGTCTGCCCTTCACCAATATTTGCTCAATACACCACACCGAAAGATGAATTCACTTTATTATACGTACACCACTCTTTGATAATGTAGACCCAACTACTAACACCAAATTACATGAATATTATACCCATTTATACAAATCATCAACCTTGACTACAAAGTCGGCCAAACCCGTAACACCTAATTACAAAATTACGTCACATGATACATAAATCAACCATCAGACTAATACAATGTGATAGACATCATAACATGGACCTAAATCAACTCCTCAAACACACACCACCATTAGAAATCTCGCAAGGATCAACCACAACATGTTACACCACCAAAATACCGCATAACTCAGAGAATATCATCGGACCAAGAAGATCATCAAGAACTCACGCAAAGATCAATGTGGACCACTAAAAAAAATATCAAATGAATAGGAAACACCAACAAGCATGTTAGAACAATCTGCAACAGTTTCACCAACACCACTTATATAAATCTCCATCGATCAGCACGCTAACACTCAAGAACACTTAATAGCAGCAACTCAGATAAGGAAGATAACCTCTGGAGCACCAAATCATGGACCATTTGAAATGAAGATATACATGAACATCCCAAACATTCTCCCAAATCCGCAACACAAGATATGATCATACCGGAGCACAATGGATCAAACACCAAAACAATGCAACACTGAACACTGAAAAACCAATCTCCATACCAAATTCCACAACTTGACCAAATCATCTCATAGCATCATGAAATCAATAAAGAGTGCAGTAGAGAGACTATAGATACTTCATACTGAACCACAAATCCAAATCAATTCTCACGAATCACCGGATCACCCAAACATTTATTTGTTAGACAGCTTAGATAACCGGAGGATAGCTGAGGGGGGGGTGAATCAATTGTCAACAAAGTATAGAACTTTAAGAATTAAAACCTTATTATCAAAATACATAAACCAAATACTAGAATAGTAGATATAACAGTTAAGCACAAATATAATTCACGGAACATTTACCAACCATCCACAAAAGATAACACCAAGATGTGTACGTGGAAAACCCAGTAAAGGGAAAAATAGTGGGAAGCCTACCCACAGTCAGATAATACTTCTGCAGTAAGTATGTGATTACAATAAGAGGGAAATGCACATGTAGGAAGGCCAATAGCCTAGAGCGCACTGCCATCACAAAAAGAGCCTCACTGACTATAAAATAAATCAAGACTACAATCTGAAAGAAGAATGAACTGGAAGAATAGCATCTCCTAGGTTTGAGTATAGCTCTGGTTAAGCTCAGTACCAAAGGTCTTTAACCTCTTTCACCAACCCAATTCGATCACCTATGATCAATCAAAAACCTCTGCATATGATTACAACTTTATTCGCACACATATAATCCCATTATCATAATCCCTTGATCCCATGATTTACAAAGAGATCTTACATAATATTTATACCAAACCGGGACTTAAACAATTAGGTTGGACACCTAAAAGATAATACAATAAACTCATAACATAAAACCACAATCTAATGATCAACCAAGTCGGCCTAAGACTGAAACAAAATAATCCAATCCATAAACCCAACCGGTAACACATCGAGATCATCCACCAACACATTACATAAATCAGTCTATAACCTAGACAAATAAGATAGCATTACGTCCAGACCCAAATCCAACACCACCTATCAATGGGAATGTGAACAAGATAACCAACAACATCCCGAAAGCCATCTAGAAGTCGCGCCAACACCACTTATCATGTGCATCAAAAGATCTTCAACAAAGCTCTGTTGGTAAAACCCTTACTAGTGACCAAAAGGCTTACTAGAACAAATGATAGCTCCTGAGTCATCAAATCCCAAACCAACTGATAATGATACACATCCGAATAGCATGAATGACAGATCCAAACCAAATCCACAAGCTAAAGCATATCGGAGCATACCGAATCAATATCATAAACCAACCACTCTATCGGAACCTAGCGAAAGTCGATAAACAACCAAAATAGTCGATGTTGCCATCAATGACAAAACATCAATGCAACACATGATCAATTCCTCCAATTGCCAACAATCTCCCCCTTTGGCATTGATGACAATACTAGATGTGAAAAATATCCAAGTGCCAAGAAATACCAAACAAGTCTCCCCCAAAGGAAGACAACCTACAATCTCCCAAAAGATGATATAACAATGAAGTAACAAACTCCCCATGTGAATGATATCTTTGTTAAGCTTTGATCTCTCCCCTTGACTGGTATTCTATTAATCTTTGTTTTTCACATATATCTCTCCCCCTTTGACATCAATGCCAAAAATCTGACATGAACATCAAAGAAAAATCATAAATCCACTGAACCACACAGCTGACTACTCCCCCTGAGTATTAGCACCAACTCATCAATCCGAAATGAATAGTAGCTTTGTAAATGCATGTCGGATTGATTCCAATCAGCATCACTCGGGTCTCTACCAGAGGGGGAGAAACCCCCAATCTGTCTCTGAAGTACTCACATGATTCCTCGGGCAAAAGTTTAGTGAAGATATCTACAATCTACTCTTTAGTGTTCACATAAACTAGTCTAACTTCATTTGCTTCCACCTTCTCCTTCAAAAATTTATACTTGATAGATATGTTCTATGTCTTAGAATGAAATACCACATTCTTTTATATATCAATGGCAGCAGATTTATCACAATGAATAACTACCGGTTCATTACAATCCACCCTTATATCCTTCAACATTTGCTTCATCCATAGAACTTGTGTACAGTTAGTAGCAGCAACAACATACTTAGCTTTAGTAGTAGATAAAGATGTGCATGACTGCTTCTTGTTGATCCAAGAAACAAGTTTCTTTCCAAGAAAAAAAGCTCCACCGGATGTGCTCTTTCGGTCATCAACATCTCCAGCCCAATCGGCATTTGTATATGCACATAGTGTAAATTCATCATTTTTAGGATGCCACAAACCAAATTCAGTTGTTCCCTGTAAATACTTGAAAATCCTTTTCACCACACTCTCATGATTCTCTCTAGGATCACTATGATATCTTTATACAATACAAACTACATTCATTATATCCGGCCTAGTTTGGGTCCGATATAAGAAATATCCAGTCATAGACTTGTACCTTGTAGGATTCACCGATGTTAATGCATCTTTCTTAGTCAACTTCTCACTTGCAACCATAGGTATACCAACTGGTTTAGAATCTTCCATACCAAATTTCTTCAACAACTCTCTAGCATACTTAGTTTGACAGATGAAAATATCTTTATCAGTTTGAGTTATCTGTAAACCTAAGAAAAATTTCATTTCCCCAATCATAAACATCTCAAATTCATTCTTCATATTTTCAGAGAATTCCATGCATAACTTATCCTCACCTCCAAAAATGATATCATCAACAAAGACTTCAAAAATCAATATGCCATCATCAATGATTTTATAGTATAAATTATTGTCAGCATTACCTTTAGTGAAACAAAGCTTCAAAAGATATTTATCCAATCTTGCATACCAAGCTTTGGGGGCTTGTTTCAATCCATATAAAGATTTCCTTAACCTGAAAACTATGTTTTTGTCATTTGAAAGTGAAAATCCATCAGGTTGGTCAATGTAAATTTTCTCTTCAAGATCTCCATTCAGAAATGCACACTTAACATCCATCCGATAAACCTTGTAGTTCTTATGGGAAGCATAAGCAAGAAATAATCTCACTGCCTCAAACCCAGCTACCAGAGCAAAAGTTTCATCATAATCAACTCCTTCCTTCTGAGAATATCCTTTACAAACCAATCTAGCTTTATTCTTCACAACTTGTCCATCTTCATTCAATTTATTCCTAAAAACCCATTTAGTTCCAATAATATTCTTATTTTTAGGTCGGGGAGCTTAAGTCCATGTGTTATTCTTTTCTATCTGATCTAATTTCTCTTCCGTAACTTTCATCCAACTTTCATCTTTACATGCTTAAATTACTGATGTCGGTTCAATTTCAGAAATTAAACGTACCTCATCAACTGCCAACCTTCTTCTTGTCATCACTCTTTTGTTCTTGTCTCCAATGATTTGATCTTCTAAATGATTTAACCTTACATACCGAGGAGTCTTCTAACTTTTTGTTCCTTTGCTCTAATCTTCAGTTACTGTTGAATTTTCTAATAAAGGCGGAGTAATTGGTTCAACATTTTGTTCCTATGCAGGTGCTATCGGTTCAATTATGATCATCTCCATTGTTGGTTCTCTCTCATAAGTTCTGATTTGATTTATGTTTTCTAATCCACCTTGACATTAATGTTCTCCATAATTCTCTGCAATATTTTATTATAACATCTACATGCTTTGCTTTCATTAGAATAACCAAGAAATATCCCTTAAAACTTTCCAATGGAATCATCTCTTTTGATATAGCATTTACTACCAAAGATTCTGAAATACTTAACTGTAGGTGTATGAGCAAACCATAACTCATAAGGTGTCTTACCAATGTCTCCCTTGATATGAACTCTATTGAATGTGTATATCATCATGCTCACAGCTTCTCTCCAGTAAATATGAGGAAGATTAGCTTCCATCATCATAGTTCTAGCCACATCCAAGCTAGTTGTGTTCTTCCTTTCCACAAATTTATTTTGTTGAGGTGTCTAGGGTGCAGATAACTGTCTCCTTATCCCATTCTTTTCAAAATAACTGTTAAATTCATCGGATGTGAATTATCCACCCTAATCTAACCTTAAACATTTAATCTTCAATCATGTTTATGTCTCAACTTTAACTTTAAAGATTTTACACCTTTTAAATGCTTCAGATTTCTCCCTTAGAAAAGTAACTAACATCATTCTAGAATAGCCATCAATGATTAGTATAAAATATCTATCACCCTGAAAAATTTTGATTCTAGTAGGACCACACAAATTAGTATGAATAAGATCAAGAACATCATTAGATTTATCTTGTATAATCTTAAAATAAGTTCAGACTTGCTTTCCCATTTGACATTCCTTACATATCATATCATAGGGCTTCATAATCTTAGGTATATCTCTAACTGCCTTAGTAGAACTGGTCTTTACAATGCAATCAAATTTCACATGACACAACCTCTTATGCCATAACCAACTCTCATCAATTTGTGCAATCAAACATGTCTTCTCACCAAAGTTCAAACGAAATATGTTACATTTAGTCTGAGTACCGGTTGCAATCTTCAATCCAGATCTGTTGATAATCTTGCATTTTCCATCCTTGAACTGTAACTGAAATCCCTTATCCACCAACTATCCTACACTCAAAATATCATGCCTTAAACCATCAACATAATAAACATTATCAGTACTATGCTTACCATCCAGTGATATAGTTCCTCTTCCCTTGATCATGCATGCTTTGTCATCTCCAAATCTAACGATACCACTATCAAATTCTTGCAAAGATATAAACTTCCTTTTATCTCCAGTCAAATGACGCGAACATCCACTGTCTATTACCCATTCATCCTTGTGTTCAATTTTAATAGCAAGGGCCTTTTCTTTAGGTACCAGATCATCTTCCTTGATAGCTAAAAATACCCATTCCTTTCCATTGTCAAATCCACTAGCTGAATCTTGTGTCGTTTCATCATCAAAATCAGTCACACCTCCCTCATCATCATAGTAGCATGATTTGTCTTTGTTTCTCATGTACTTATGTTTGTTTTAATAATCATGGTTAGGCCTAAAAGATCTTCTAACTCTTTCCTCAAACATTAAATTCCTTTCAAGACATCTATATGCAAACCCAATTCTATCACCTATGTTCGACCAAAACCTCTACATATGATTACAACTTTATTCACACACAAATAATCTCATAACCCATACCATACCACGATCTCCAAAGAGATCTTACATCATATTTATACCAACCTAGGACCTAAACAATTAGGTCAGCCACCTAAAAGATAATACAATAAATCCGTTAAATAATTCCACAAACCAATGATAAACCAAGTCGGCCTAAGACCGAAACAACATAAACCAAACAATAAATTCAACTGGTGATGCATCGGGAGCATCAACCAACACGTTACATAAACCGGTCCATAACCTAGCAGAATAACCACCAGACCTAAAATAGGTCGCCATAAGCCAAATGAAACACCACGAACATGATAATTATCAGCATCTTGATAACCTTCTAGAAGCCACACCAACACCATTTATCAGATTCATCAAAACATCTTCATCAAAGCATTGTTGGTAAAACCCTTACCGATAACCAAAAGGCTTACTAGAATAAATGATAGCATCTGGATCATCAAATCTCGAACCAATTGAATGTGATATGCATCAGGAACACATGGATAAGCAATCCAAACCAATTCCAACAGCCAAACCAAATTGGAGACAAATCTTCAGATCAACATCAAAGACCAACCACTCTACCGGAAGTTGGTAGACAGCAAAAAAGCTAGTGTTCACATCAATGACAAACATCAATGCAACACATAATCAATTCCTCCAAATTGCCAAAAAATATATCTGTAGGAAAAGTCTTAGTGAAAATATCTATAATCTGATCTTTTATACTTTACATACTCTAGTTTTACTTCATCGCTAACTTTCTCCCCCAAGAAATGATACTTAATTGATATATGCTTCATTTTAGAGTGCAGTACCGAATTCTTGGAAATATTAATACCACTTGAATTGTCATGCAGTAAATAAGAGTATGCTCATAATACACAACTCTAATGTCTTTCAGCATTTGTTTCATCCAAACTATTTGAGTACAGTTGCTAGCAGCAGCAATGTGTTTAGCTTCAGCAGTAGATAGAGATATAGCATCTTGTTTCTTACTTGTCCATGCAACCAACTTCTTCCCCAAAAAGAAAGCTCCACCAGTAGTGCTCTTTCGGTCATCTACATCACTTGCCCAATCAACATCAGTATAGGCACATAGCATGAAATCATCATTCTTCGGATACCACAACCCATAATCAATAGTTCCCTTCAAATATTTGAAAATCCTTTTAGCATCAGTAACATGAGTCTCTTTAGGATCAGCTTGAAATCTGGCACAAAGACAAACAACATGCATAATATTTGGTCTAGTCCGAGTTGGGTACAACAGTCCACCAACCATAAATCTATACAAGGTCTGATTAACTTTATGAGATACATCATTCTTAGACAACTTGCATCTAGTCACAATATGAGTTCCAACAGGTTTAGAATCAACTAACCCAAATTTCTTTGACAGTTCCTTCACATACTTAGATTGAGAAATGAAAATACCTTTACCGGTCTAAGTAATCTGTAATCCTAAGAATAATTTCATCTCACCTATCATAGACATCTCAAATTCATTTTGCATATCATCAGCAAACTTCACACTCAAATCATCATCTCCTCCAAAAATACTGTCATCCACAAATACTTCCACAATCAAAATATTATCATTCTCAACCTTAAAGTATAAGTTATTGTCAACAGTACCTTTACAAAATCCCAACTTCATCAAATACTTATCTAATCTTGCATACCATGCTCTAGGGGCTTGCTTCAGTCCATAAAGTGATTTCTTCAATCTGTATATCATATCTCCTTCATTTGATAGAGAAAATCCTTCTAGTTTCTCAATATAGACTTCCTCTTCAAGATCACCATTCAAAAAGGATGACTTGACATACATCTGATAAACCTTGAAATTCTTGTAAGCAGCATATGCAAGAAGCAATCTAACAGTTTTAATTCTAGCCACAAGAGCAAAAGTTTCTTCATAATCAATACCTTCCATCTAAGAGCATCCCTTACATACCAATCTTGCTTTGTTTCTTACCACTTCACCGACTTCATTCGGTTTATTTCAGAACACCCATTTAGTACCAATCACATTCTTGTCTTTAGGTCTCAGAACAAGATCCCAAGTGTTATTCTTCTCAATCTAATTCAACTCTTCCTCCATAGCTTTTATCCAATTCTCATCCTTACATGCTTCAGCAACATCTTTAGGTTCAATCTTAGAAATCACGCATATCTCTTCAACAACAATTCTTCTCCTAGTTATCACACCCTTATTCTTATCACCAATAATCTAATTCTCAGAATGATTCAATTTCACATACCTCAGAGTCTTTGGATTATTCTGATTCTCAAGCTCTTGAACTTCTTCACAAGTATACACAATATCCTAATTAACTATCTCTACCAGATTAATCCGCTTCAAGATCTCAATCTTTGCTTACAAACAATATCATGTTCATCAATCTTATATCCACATGCTCTGATTTTATTTCCAAAACATTCATCAACCTTCACATTTGCACTTTCCACTATCTTCTTCAACCTCTTATTGTAGCACTGGTAGGCCTTGCTCTTAGTAGAATATCCCAAGAAGATTCCTTCATGACATCTTGCATCAAACTTTCCTATATCCTCATCTCTTTTGATATAACATTTTCTTCCAAAAACTTTGTAATATCTAACTGTAGGAACATGACCAACCATAGCTCATAAGGAGTCTTACCGGAATCACCTTTTATATGCACCCAGTTGAATGTGTAAACAAAAGTGCTAATAGCTTCTTTCCAAAAGGTTTGCACAATATTTGCTTCAATCAACATCGTTCTAGTAGCATCCAAGATTATTTTGTTCTTCCTTTCAACAACTTGATTCTGTTGAGGGGTTCTAGGAGCTGATAACTATCTTCTAATTCCATTCTTCTCACAAAATGTATCAAACTCATTGGACGTGAATTCTCCTCCTCTGTCAGATCTCAAACACTTCATCTTCAACCATGTCTTAGTTTCCACCTTTGCTTTGAATATCTTGAATTTCTCCGATACTTCTAATTTCTCCCTTAGAAAAGTCACCCACATCATTCTAGAGTAGTCATCAATTAGCAACATGAAATACCTATCACCCTGCATGCTTCTCACTCTTGTAGGACCACACAAGTCAGTATGCAGAGGATCTAACAATCCATTAGATGTATAGCGCTTCCTTTTAAATGATGTTCTTTTTTGCTTTCCCAACTGACATTCTTTACATACTGGATTAGAGGGCTTAGCAATCATAGGCAAATCTCTAACAGCTTGAGTAGAACTTATTCTTATCATACAGTCAAAATTAACATGAAACATCCTCCTATGCCACAACCAAGTTTCATCTATATGAGCAATCAAACAACTTTTCTCACCGGCATTCAAGTGAAAGATATTACCTTTAGTTTTAGTCTCGGTTGCCATCTCTACACCAGAGCCATTCATAATCTTACATTTACCATTCTTTAACTGTAAATCATATCCCTTGTCAACCATATGTCCAACACTCAAAAGATTATGCTTTAAGCATTCAACATATAAGACATCATCAGTATTTTTCTTACCATCAAAAGATATAGAGCCTCTAACACTAATCACACAAGCTTTATCATCTCCAAATCTTACTATACCACCATCACACCTTTCCATATTCACAAATTTAATTTTATCACCTATCATATGATGTGAACAACCATTGTCAATTACCCATTCATCTTTCTCTTTAATCTTAGCAGCCAAAGCTTTCTCCCTAACAATGCAACTTGTAGGATTCACAAGTACAGGATCATCTTCTATGATAGAAATAAATATAAATTCATCTCCTGAATTCCCTGATGGTATGATGAAAGAATATGTATCCGGTAGAATACTGAAAGCGGGGGGTGAATCAGTATATTGAAAAACTGATACAAATTTCCCAAACTCAAACTCAATCACACAAAGTAAAAATATCTCAGTCAAGTAATATTCATAAGAATACTTGACATCAATCAGTTTGATTGTTATGACAACTTAACAGTAAACAACTTCAATCTTGTAAACATCAACAATGCTTAATCATAACTCAACATATTCATCTCGCAATGCTTCTAGTTAACATGCCTTATCAAAAGTTAACCAAATCAACAAATAAAATCGGAACCATAAAAACATTCACAACTTGACACAAATGTTTATATGTGGAAAACCCAAATAGGTAAAAACCATGGTGAGATGAGACTCACAAGGATAGCTATCTGAACTCTTCTAAAGTTCGCCCTGTTAGGAGCCAAGCCTGTTAAAGCTTTACAATAAGTCCTGTTAGGAACTAATTCCAGTTAGGAATCACTCGATTAAGGGATTTCCAAATATGCCTTGATGAAAAGCATAATACCATGTTAGGAGTAACCTCGCTGGAGGATTTAAGAATCCAAGCTAATGGGCCAACTTGTTAGTGGATTTAATGAGTAACCAAGCTTGTTAGAGCTTACCCGATTAAGCGATTTCACTTCTACTGTAATTGTTAGAAAACAACAGGTTTTCTTGATTTGTCTAAGTAGCACTACATTTACTTGATCAAATCCTTTTAAGATTCAATCTGCCTTCACTCAAAGTGCGCATCCATTCACTGGTTAGGCAACAACACACTCAACAAGTTTCTATCAATCTTGCCAACAACTTTTACAAACAACTTCATCGACTTTAAATACAAATCAATTAGGTTGGTAACACAACAAAAAACCTAATTCTCATCATCGAGATTACAAAAAAGTAAGTACAATCTTGACAATTAGAAATCATGACAATCTCTTCACATTCTTCAAGAAAATTCCAACCGCTCCATGATCACCGCTTCATCGGACTTGTAACTCATCACGCATTATGCATTAGATGTAATCCATTTTTCTTCTTCCCTAGACAATAAACAAACGTGCCAAAACAATTTGAACTTATCCTCATACAATGATCACATGTGTCTCCATCATTACCGCTCATCAGATAATAAACAAACTTGATCAGTTAGGGTTTAACAGCTGATAGGGTTTACCGGTTACATTACATAGAAAGGTTTAACCCTTTACACCGGTTTACCAGTTCAACTCACAAACATTGCATATCAGTTTACAACATCTTCCACAAATCTCTTCTTACCGATTACTAGCCAATATCAAAAACAACAATATTAACAATAACATGAATACCATTATCGGTTCAATTGACATCAATGACAACATATCATTAATGCAATCTATATGAAAAATGCCAACAAACTGTAAATGCCAACAATATCCCCCTTTGCCATGGATGGCAATACTAATATCAACGCCTTTGATTACTGGTAAGATTGGTGAATAGGAATCCTGGTTTACATTACCAAGTATTTACCTTGCTCTGTATGTCTTTAGCCTGCCGCTGGTTCACCTAATCAGACACATAATTCTTCTTCTCAATCACATAATTCTTCTCCCCCTTTGATAGCAATGCCAAAGTGAAAGTAAAAACATGTAATTCTGCTCTCACTGTGCATCAACATCATTCTACAACTTGATGCTCCCCTTGTGGAATACTTCCACTTCTTCATCAATCCATGTAAGATTTTGCAAGTAATTCAGGAACTGATGCAATCAGCATCATGCTCAACTAACTTCATGAAGAGGGACAACCCCTAATTGACTTCTAAGATACTTGAAAGTGATCTTAGGCAGAGGTTTGGTAAAGATATATGCAAGCTGCTCCTTGGTAAAAACATGCTCCAAGATAACATCTTTACTTTGAACTTTTTCCCTCAAAAAGTGATACTTCAATTCAATGTGCTTAGTCCTTGTGTGCAAAACATAAAATTTTGAAATGTTTATTGCATTTGTATTATCACACAAAATCTTTATTGGTTCTAAGATTTCCATCTTCAAACCTTGCAAAATGTGCCTCATCCACATAGCTTGTGTGCAATTCATATAAGCTGCTACATACTCAACTTCAGTAGTAGATTGTGAAGTACAACTCTTATTTTTACTACTCCATGAGACTAGCCTTCCTCCTAGAAAGAATGCTCCACTAGTAGTACTCTTTCGGTCATCAATATTTCCTACCCAATCAGCATCTATGTATGCTTTCAAATCAAAATTTTCACCATATGGATACCATAACCCATAGTCAACAGTACCTTTTAGATATCTAAAAATTCTCTTGGTTGCAATCAGATGTGTCTCCTTTGGATTCTTCTGAAATCTAGCAACAATACCAACTGCATGGGCAATATCCAGTCGACTATGAACAACATGGTATAACTTGTCAATCATTGACATGTATTCCTTTTCATCTACAGACTTACATGCATCTTCCTTGGACAATTTACAACCTATAACCATTGGGATTCCAACTGGTTTACAGTCACTCATACTGAAAGTCTTCAAAACCTCTTTCACATACTTGGATTGGGTAATGAAAATACCATTCTTCATCTGTTGTATCTGTAAGCCTATAAAAAAATTTATTTCCCCTACTAATGACATCTCAAATTCATTCTTCATTCCATCTGCAAAGCAATTACTCATGTCATCATTACCTCCAAATATAATTTCATCAACAAATACTTCACTGGCCAGTAATTCATCTCCTTCGAACTTGCGATAGATGTTTTTGTCATCACTGGTTCTAGAAAATCCTATCTTCATCAGATGAGTATGAAGTCGTTCATACCATGCTTTGGGTGCCTACTTTAATCCATACAAAGCTTTATGCAATTTGCATAACATGTCTCCTTATCTATTAATGCATAACCATCAGGCTGCTCTATATAAACCTCTTCTTCTAGTATCCCATTCAAGAATGCAGACAACATCCATTTGGTATACCTTGAACTTCTTATGAGCTACAAATGCAAGTAATGTTCTGACACCTTCCAGTCTTGCTACTGGTGTAAAAGTTTCTCCATAATCTTTATCTTCTTCTTGCGCATAACCTTTGCATACCAATATTGCCTTATTGCGAACTACAATGCCATCTTGATTTAATTTGTTTTTGAATACCCATTTAGTACCTATAACATTCTTCTTTACCGGTTGGGGTACCAGGGTCCAAGTGTTGTTCTTGTCAATTTGATCCAACTCATCCTCCATAGCTTTCACCCAATGGTCATCACCAAATGCCTCCTTAGCACTTCTAGGTTCAAAGGTGGAGATCATGCAAGAGTTCACTCTTATTCTTCTTCTAGTTAGTACATCAGCATCCTTATCTCCAATTATTTGTTCAGGATTTTGATTCAGTCTCACATACCTAGGAATAACATGATCATTCTCTTCAGGTTCAACTTCTTCATTATCATCTTCTTCTGAATTTATTTATTCCGGTTGAACAAGTACATCAGGATTCGCTTTATCGATTTCTGATTTAATAGTTTTAGGTACCAAAAGCAAAATTCAAGGATCTTCATCCTTCTTCTCAGAACTAGTTCCTTCTGAAACTCCAGGACATTCATCTACACAAACATCAACACTCTCAACAATTTTCTATGTCAGGTTGTTGAAACATTTCTAAGCCTTACTCTTGGTGGAATAGCTAAGAAATATGCCTTCATCACTCTTAGATTCAAACTTTCTTATGTAATCACCTCTTTTAATAAAACATTTGCTTCCAAATATCTTAAAATAGCTAACATCAGGTGATCTCCCATACCAGTATTCATATGGGGTCTTGTCCTTACCTCTTTTCACCAGAACTCGGTTCATTGTGTAGACAGTTGTACTTACAGCTTCTTTCCAAAATGTTTTTTCTACACCTCCTTGTATCAACATAGTCATAGCAGCTTCAACCATTGATCGGTTGTTTCTCTCTGCAATACCATTCTGTTGTGGTGTCCTTGGTGCAGAAAGTTGTCGCTTGATACCATTATCATCACAATACTTAGTGAACTCCACATAAGTGAATTCACCGCCTTGATTTGTTCTTAGACATTTTATCTTTTTGCCACTCTTTTTCTTAGCTAAGGCTCTGAATGCCTTGAATTTACCAAAAGCTTCATTCTTATCCTTCAAGAATGTGACCCACATCATCCTTGAACAGTTGACAATGAAAATCATGAAATATTTGTCACCTTGAATTCTTCTTGTTCTTATTGGTCCACATAGATCCGTATGAACCAAATCTAACAAGTGCTCTACTGAGAAGGACTTTCTCTTGAAAGTTGAATAAGTCATCTTTCCCAACTGACATTCTTTACAAAGAGCATTAACCAATTTGTCTAGCTGAGGTAGACCTCTTACTGTCTTAGACTTGCTTACTTTAACAATATTGTCAAAATTGATATGACAAAATCTCATATGCCAAAGCCAGCTATCATCTATTTTTGCAATCAAACAATTGCTAACTTTAGGATTAAGATGAAATAGATTACCTCTGGTCTGTTTCCCGGTTTGCAATCAAACAGTTGCTAACTTTAGGATTAAGATAAAATAGATTACCTCTGGTCTGTTTCCCAGTTGCAATCAATTCACCTTTGTTGAAAAATATTTTGCACATACCATTTCTAAACTCCAGTGGGTATCCTTTGTCATTAAGTTGTGCCACACACAAAAGATTGTGCTTTAGGCCTTCAATCCAATAGACATCGCCAGCACTACTCTTCCCATTAAGAGAAATAACTCCCTTACCTTTAACCATACATGGTGAGTCATTGCCAAATCTAACAACACCGCCATCAAATTCTTTCAGGAAAAGAAATTTGCTTCGATCACCGGTCATGTGATGTGAACAACCACTATCAATGATCCAATCATCAGAGTTATCCATTCTAGATACTAGTAACTTCTAATCTGATATTTCTTCCTTAATAGATACAAACACAATATCTTCACTAGCATCATCATCAGATTCTTCATCAGTAATACCACTGTCAATAGCTACAAGACAATCTCTCTTGCCTTTACCCTTATACTTCTTAAATTTGTCTTTCTTTTATTCATTTTCACCATTAGGGAAATTAGTTGCTATATAACCAATCTTGTTGCATGCAAAACATTTTAAAGGTAGTTTACCTCTATATTTACCAGTGCCTCTAGGCAGTCATTTTTCCAACAATGCTTCAAGTTCCACTAAGTTGTCTTCATCATCAGCATTTTTGCTGGATCTAGATTCATAGCTATGGCTGGTATCTCTAATTCTCACAGATGAGTTAGAGACAGAATCTCTTAATGGAGAATCTGATTTCTGTACACTACCATCATAGCCATTTAGTTGAAAAGCAGTAAGTTTGCCAATAATAGAGTCAAGAGTTACCTTTGTCTTGTCAATGGATTTCAGCTCCTGAATAGCTACAACTCCGATAGCATAGACCGGTAGTAGGGTTCTCAGTACCTTACTGATTATAGTGGCATCTTCCACTTTCCCTCCTACACTCTTTATCTCACCAACTATCTCTTTAATCATTTGACCATACTGCTAGGCATTCTCACCTTCAGACATTCTCATGTCATCGAACTTTCTTCTTAAACTCTCCTCTTTGGCAATCTTAACATGTTCATCACCGCTATAAATCTCTTCAAGTTTTTTCCACACTTCATGTGCAGTTTCAAGACCATGAACATCTACATATTCAACATCATACAAGGAACTGATAATAGCCTCTAACACTTGGTGATTTTCTTGTTGTTCTTTCTTATGATCATCAATTAGGGTTCCAGTCGGTGTAATATACTTGGTTTCTATATGATCCCAATACTGACTACCAAGACTCTTAATGTAAATATTCATTGACACTCCATATTCTATAGTTATCTTTGTTGAACTTCAGACCTTCTTTCTTCATCATGATCTACAAGATATTTTCCTCAAGTTGTTAGGCTTTTAGATTAAGAGGACCTGAGATGCTCTGATACCAATTGATGGTATGATGAAAGAATAAGTATCTGTTAGAATACTGAGAGGGGGGAAGGTGAATCAATATATTGAAAAATTGATACAAAATTCTCAAACTCAAACTCAGTCACACAAAGAAAACATATCTCAGTCAAGATCAATATTCATAAGAATACTTGACATCAACTAGTTTGACTGTTATAACAACTTAACAGCAAACAACTTCAATCTTGTAAACATCAATAATGCTTAATCATAACTCAACATATTCATCTCTCGATGCTTCTAGTTAACATGCCTTATCAGAAGTTAATCAAATCAACAAATAAGATCATAACCACAAAAACATTCACCACTTGACACAAATGTTTATACGTGGAAAACCTAAATAGATAAAAAACCACGGTGAGATGAGACTCACAAGGATAGCTATCTGAACTATTCTGAAGTTTGCCCTATTAGGAGCCAAGCATGTTAAAGCTTTATAATAAGTCATGTTAGGAACTAATTCCGGTTAGGAATCACCCGGTTAAGGGATTTACAAATATGCCTTGATGAAAAGCACAATACCCTGGTAGGAGTAACCTCACTGGAGGATTTAATAATCCAAGCTAATGGACCACCTTGTTAGAGGATTTAATGAGTAACCAAGCTTGTTAGAGCTTACCCGGTTAAGGGATTTCACTTCTGTTATAATTGTTAGAAAACAACAGGTTTTCTTGATCTGTCTAAGTAGCACTATATTTGCTTGATCAGATCCTTTTAAGCTTCAATTTGCCTTTACTCAAAGTGCAGATCCATTCACTGGTTAGGCAACAACACACTCAATAGGTTTCTATCAATCTTGCCAACAACTTTTACAAACAACTTCATCGACCTTAAATACAAATCAATTAGGTCGGTAACACAACAAAAAACCTAATTCTCATCATCGAGATTACAAACAAGTCGGTACAATCTTGACTGTTAGAAATCATGACAATCTCTTCACATTCTTCAAGAAAATTCCAACTGCTCCATGATCACTGCTTCATTGGACTTGTAACTCATCACACGTTGTGCATTAGATGAAATCCATTTTTCTCCTTCCCTAGACAATAAACAAACACGCCACAACAATTTGAACTTATCCTCATACAATGATCACATGTGTCTCTATCGTTACCACTCATCAGATAATAAACCAACAAACTTGATCAGTTAGGGTTTAACAGTTGATAGGGTTTACCGGTTAAATTACATAGAAAGGTTTAACCCTTTACACCGGTTTACCAGTTCAACTCACAAACTTTACATACTGGTTTACAACATCTTCCACAAAGCTCTTCTTACCAGTTACTAGCCAATATCAAAAACAACAATATCAGCAATAACATGAATACCATTACCAGTTCAATTGGCATCAATGACAACATATCATTAATACAATCTATATGCAAAATGCCAACAAACTGCAAATGCCAACATTCCCATTGTCTGATTCCTCGTCAGTCACACCTTCATTGGTAGCATAATAGCATCTCTTCTAATTTATGTACTTCTAATAGGGATTGTAAGGCTTGGCATGCTTATCATTCTTCTCATATCTATCATTCTTATCATACCTATACATTCTCTCAGGACACCTAGAAGCAAAGTGTCATATCTTATTACAAGAGAAACATTTCAAAGGTAACTTTCCATCATACTTACCGACTCCCTTAGGCAATCTTTGAGCAATAAGTGCTTCAATCTCATCCAACTCTCTCTCTCACTCTTCCATCTCTCTCATCTCTCTTTCATATCTTTAAACCCTAGATGAAATCTCTCTCGGATCATAGAGTTGCTTCCCGGATACAGAGGCTTTAAATGTAATCTTGGTTTTACCATATGATTCTCCAAATTTTATCAACTCAAATACAACCAGCTTACCAACTAACATATCTTTAGTCATAGTAGTCTCACTCTAGATCTCATCAATAGCAGCAACTTTAGCTTTATAGGCAGAAGGCAAAGATCTCAACACCTTAGCAACAATCTCATCTTCCTCAAGGGTTCCACCAACACATTTGATATTCATAAAAATCTCATTCACTTTATTCACAAAGGAGGTTATGTTCTCATCTTCTCCCATCTTCAATGTCTCATATTTTGCATTCAAACTCTGCAAATTAGAAACTTTAACTTGTGCATCTCCTTCATACAATACCTCTATATTTTTCCATATCTCATGTGCAGTCTAAAGTCCCATCACATTAGTCATCTCTGAATCAGACAAAGCACTCAGCAATGCTTCCTTATCTCTTATGTTATGTTTAGCTTCCTTGATTTCATCAGCAGTAACCGGTCCATTCGGAGGAACATTATAGACATTCTTTGTAATCTTCCAATAATCTTCTCTAAGACACTTCAAATGAACTTCCATTTGGTCCTTCCAAATAGTATAATTCTCCATCAAATCTAGGACTCTCCTTCTTAAACACATAAGTTGCCATCTCGGATCTCCTTAAGTAGCTAAGCTTCTTTCGGAGGATCTAGCTCCGATACCACTTGTTAGAAACAACAAGGAAGGAAAATTGAGAGGGGGTGAATCAGTTTTCATCGGATTAAACCAATTAAACACAATCTTATATCTGATCAACTGTAGCCAAAAGAAAGTTAACAACAATAATATCTCCACACACATAACACCAATATTTTTGAAATGGAAAAACATGTTAAGGAAAAACCACAATGGGAAACTACCCACAAGGAGATGATACTCTGCATTAGTATGTGTAAATATTACAATGGGGAATGCACATGCATTAAGGCACACTACCTAGAGCTCATTTCTCAAATTACAATGATCCATAAGGCTCCAACCCTCAGGAAAGGTTTATTACCTTACAAAATAATTCGAGCTTCAATTCAGAAAGACTGAACTACAAAAATAGCATCTATTAATGCCTGATGATAGTTTCGGCTAAGCTCAAATGTCTGCCCTTCACAATCTCTGCTCAACACACCACACCGGAATATATATTCACTTGATCGCACATACACCACTCTCTAATAATACAGACCCAACTATTGACACCAAATTACATGAATATAACATCCATTTATACAAATCATCAACCTTGACTACAAGGTCAACCAAACCCATAACACCTAATTACAAAACTACATCGCATGATACATAAATCAACCATCAGACCAATACAATGTCATAGACATCATAACATGGACCTAAATCAACTCCTCAAACACGCACCACCACAGTAAATCTCGCCAAGATCAACTGCAACACGTTACACCACCAAAATATCGCATAACACGAAGAATATCACCGAACCAAGAAGATCATCAAGAACTCACAAAAAGATCAATGTGGACCACTAAAACAAATAGGACATGATTAGGAAACACCAACAAGCATGTTAGAACCATCTGCAATAGCTGCACCAACACCACTTATACAAATCTCCATCGATCAGCACGCTAACACTCAAGAACACTTAACAGTAGCCACTCAGATAAGAAAGATAGCTTCCAGAGCACCAAATCATGAACCATTTGAAATAAAGATACACACGAACATCCCAAACATTCTCCCAAATCCGCAACACAAGATATGACCATACCGGAGCACGATGGATCAAACATCAGAATACTATAACACTGAAAACCAGTCTCCATATTGGAATCCACAACTTGACCAAATCATCTCATAGCATCATGAAATCAATAAAGAGTGAAGTAGAGACACTAGAGATACTTCATACTGAACCACAAATCCAAATCAATTCTCAGCAATCATCGGATAACCAAAACATTTCTCTGCAATACCAAAACACAGGAATATGTTGACATCAATGACAACAACATATCCGAAGTAGCAATATCCAATAAAATATAGCTTTTTATACTATAGCTATAATAGAATCGGGCTAATGTATTTAAAGTAGACTTTTCATTGCAAGAACATTAGCATTAAGATATATATATATATATATATATATATATATATATATATATATATATATATATATATATATATATATATATATATGCATTTAGATATCCCATGTATACATGTATATGCAAGAACGTATACGGATGTATTTATCTTGATCTTGATTACATACATATATGTACTTACATGTGTGTGTGTGTGTGTGTGTGTTGGTGTATTCAAGCATGTGACATTTATAATTTTAATTTTAATTATTAAAAATAATAATAAGAATAAGAAGAAGATTAATATTAATATTTAATTATCTTGAAATACCAATTCCAAGTCTTAAGAGGTAAAACCCTAAACATCTACTCAAACCATAAAAGGGTTACTTGGCACAATAGATTACTGAAAAACAAGGTCAATGAGAAACAACTTGACTCAACTTATGGTTAGGGTTTTAAGATGGCGTGAGCACTCTCTTTCATTACCTCTCAGCGTGATGATATTCCCCCCTCCCCTTCTCGGAGGACAATGATCTCCTGCACACATACTTGGCCAATTCAAACAATTAGCCTAAAACCATGTCATAACTCTGACATCGTAATATTAACAACAAAAGTATATCATCTTAAATGTCATCATGTTTAATAACAAAACATCAATGTAAAAATTATGAGTCATCATTTCATTATACTGAGCACAAATAACATTACTCAAATATAACATGAAAAATCTAGGGCACGAGTAACATTACGTAAATATAGCATTGAAACATCTAGGGCACAAATAACATGGCGTAAATATAGCATTAAACAACTAGGGCACAAGTGGGATGTAACAATTTTCTACATTTTAATGAAATTTTAAAATATAAATTTATATATCATTTCAAGTGATTAAAGTATATATTTTTTGTTTTTATTATTTTGTGTGAATATATATTATTTACTATATTTTTTATTAATAATTAATTTTAATTAATAAATATATTATTTGTATCTAACTTATCTATTGTTTGAGTTAGGATCAGTTTGAATCTATAGGATTTCTTCTTTTGTTAAAGTTACTTTTTTTAACGGCACATTCATCCTCTTGCAATTTTTAATTTTCCATATCTTTAAAAACTAACTTCATCGAACTCATAAATTTAATTATATTTTAATATTTGATAAATTAATATTACATTAAATTATTATTCTATTATATAAATTTTACATTAAATTTTTTTTATATATAATTTTTTTTTTTTAAATTATATTCTATTGACATAGATGTTTTCAATATATTTATGTAAAAGGTATCTAAAGAGATGTATCTAATGACAATATTTATATTAAATTTGATATATATTTTTTTAATCGGTAAATGGATATTGTATTAAGTCAAAAAAAGATTTACAATCAATTTTCAAGCCTTGTCAAAAAAATGAGCGATTTCCAACCCCAGCATTTCATACAAATAAAATTATAGATAAAATGCCCCACTAAACCAACATTGACCACACAAGATGACCCCAGAAAGATCGATAATTACACATTTCAAAAATCCCCTACACACTTCGTCTTCGTCTACCCCTCCTCTACCACCGCCTTACCCTTTTCATCCTCTGCCACCTCCCTTGCCTCATTCTACACCACTTCCTCTAGATCGATATCACCACCTAAGCCCTCTCCCAAAAGTAGAACACGGCCCCTTCTCGCCCTTCCTCTTCCAGACGATCGACCTCACTTCCTCCATGGTGGAGCTATCCAAGCCTTCAAAGCTCAGAATTCTTCATTGGGTCCCCACTTTGATAGCTCCATCTGGGCCTCTCATGCATTTGCAGAAGCAATTTACTATTTAATTTTATAAAGCCCTATCTACGCCAAGGCTCGTCGAACCTCTTTGTTTCTCGTAGCACTCCACATTAAGAAGGGGCGCATGGGAGGGGCAAATTCACTCATGTGGATCTAGACCCCACCCGGGCATTCAAATCCCTCAATGTCACGAACCATTGCAAGTAGCTCCTTCATACCACCTAACCATTCTTTCTTCATGCACCTGTCCATGATTTCTTCCACCAACTGACGTGGTTCCAACTCCAAACACCACGCCATGAACAGGATAACAATGTATGAATTGGTACGATACCTTATGTCCCCTTCAAGATAGTCTACTCCTAGCAAAACCTTAACCCTAGTGATGAATGTCCTCTCTTCAAACACAAACAAATTGGCCAACCTATCATCTAAGATACGCCCCCAAAAGGCAACTTGTTGCTTGCTCATTCTCAGAGAGAAGTTTGCCTCCATTCTACCCATGTGCTTTGCAACACCACCTTCGGCCTCCTTCGGACGGTTGGATGATAAGTGACACTTTGCTTCCTGCTTGTTTTATAGGCCGTTCGCCCGCCCGATGTCATTAATACCTCTTCCAATTTGGTAATGGGGATGGAATGGTAACTTTTCAAACTCAACAAGATCCTACCCCAAGTTGGAGATTTATCGACTATTGGGCACATTACTCCTACATCCTCTCACGCACAAACAAATCATTTCTTCTTGTCATCATTCTTCTTGACCATGATGCAATGGTTGTTCTACACTTCTTCCGCCTCCCTCATACACCAATTCTAATTCATGATGTACCTGCACACACAGTGGAAGAGTACCATCAAGGTGATTCGGCTTGACCATCCAAGTCATTGAGGTACTTCCTCGGACGATTCTGCATTAAACCATCTCCATTCACCCTAGTTGAAATCCATTGCCTCCTTCACTTGTACATCTGCCTCCACATTTCCCTCCCTTAATGTATGTGAAATTTTGAACTAAGGGAATTCCTTTAGAAGCTTATTGATTACCTTAATAATCTTGTCAATCTGCCAATGGACGACTTCCCCTTTTGCAATTTCTTGTGTAATGATTCTAGAATCCCCTTCCAGCTGGAGTTGATTCACTCCAAGTCGTTTAACCATTTTAACAGCTAATAGTGTTGCATTAGCTTCCGCCCAATTATTAGTTGTAACACCCAGATCCAAACCACACCTAGCTACAATCATTCTTTCATTATTTCTAACAACACAATCAGCACCCATCTACCTGGATTACTCCTTGTTGCGCCATCAAATTTCACCTCAATCCAATCTATATCAGGAGGATACCATTTAATTTTTTGCCTCTACTTTCTAAGAGGATCAACCCCGGGCGACCCATTAACGAGTTTATTAAATTTGATACTTATTTAAAACAACAAAATATTAATATTTTAACTTTTATTTAACAATTTTAATATAGTTTTTTTAATGTTTTATTTGTAGTATTTAAATTAATTTAATTATATTCATGTCTAATTTTCTAAAAACTATTTTGTTTGTTCTCTTTTCCTCTCCATATTTCTTCTTCAATCTCTCTCTATATATATGTATATATATAACATCTATTTTTATCTATTTGTTCTCTCTCCATATCTCCATGTTGTTCTCTATCTCCATCTCCATCTACATATCTCTACTTTCCTCTCAAACTATTAGCAAGAACTTGAAGCATTGCATCCCTTATTAATCATGGCTAACAATGTAACTCTTACATAAAATGAAGTGTGGATGCATTGCATTGCATCCCTTATTAATATTGGACCAATATTAATATTAATGTCACCATCTCATTTCAGTTTTTCATGTAAATTCAATTTTATACTAATTAGGCATATTTTACCAAAAAAAAATTCATCAATTCCTAAGTTTAAAGGGTTTTCTAATGCAAATAATAGAAGTGGTTGAACATGAAGAATATGTCAAAAAAAATGTTATGTAGGCAAAAATGGAATGGTATTTTGTATGACATTATAAATTACATCAAGTGAAATGCCTTTTCAAATGTAAATTGATCAATTAACTTCTCCCATTTTCTTTGAACATATAACATGTTTTAGGTTTGAAATGTAACCTCTCATTGATTATTGGCCTCGCTATTTAATAAAAAATTGAAATGACTGGTTCAACGTCTCTTGATAATACCTGTATTTTGAAAATTTTATCTTTATTGAAATATAGTATAACAAAATATTCTAAAAATTATCCATGAAATATATTCAAATCTAAAACATTATCTATAATGATTGCAAATCTCACTTTAATATTAATTTTCTTGTTTGTAACAAGAAATAACAACATCCAATGTTATACATTAATCATACCATATATTTCCTCTAATTTGTAATTCAACTCAACACCAAAATCATGAATAATTGATTAAGGAGAAATATAGTTCCTTGCAAACATTGCAGAAAATGGGAAAAATTGAATACATTAATATAATAATAGATCAAAATTAAGGATGTGCCTCTACAAAATAATAAGTTTTAAGGATGGTGATGTTCTCGAGATAGGGAATAGGAAAGGGGAACATCTCTACCCCCACTACCAGCAATAAACAAGATTGTCATTTAAACACCCTATAGAAGTAGGGGATGGATGTTTAACATCCTCAAGTTACTTGACCATCCCAAGGATGCTAGGAAATCCCCACTTCATGCCAACACATATCACTTTTTTTTCAAATAGTTTTAAAAAATTAAAGCCCTAGCCCTAATCCTAAAGTGCTAATAGAGCATGTCCACACCCTCAATAAATATAAATAAACTAGCCTTCCCTCTATTAAATCACTATCAACACTTTGTCATTTACATTGAATGACAACAAGAATAAAAGGAAGAGAAAGAGGAAAATTATAATTGTCTTCATCAATCAAACATTCAAAGTATGTATTGAACCTTCAAAATAAGACTATAAAATTCATTAAAATGTTTAATAATTTTTTTTTTTAATTTTCTTTTAGTATTGTAACTGAAATATTTTAATATTTTAATTTCAAATAGTGATAAACAAAAGGAATTAGAATAAATGATAGTGACAAATTTGAACTCCATCTAAGATGTTATACCAAGTAGTGAGGCCTCTCTAGGTTGTTGTTGAGGAGTTATAGTAACTCATTTGTTAGTAGAGTAAATACCTAAAGTTATTGCAGGGTCGCTAGTTGAGCTATTGATTCTTCATTTTATCAACAAAATAAAATATAAATATTAAATAATAAATTGTATTGATATTTTAAAAAAGAAAATTTTAAAGTCATAAAATATTTTTATTCTTTGTTTTCAAATTCAATAGTTAATATTTATATATATAATTTATTAAATGGCATCTTTAAGGTTGTATAATTATTTCTTTTACTATATAGGTTTTTATATTGTTTCAGAGTATTTAGACATTTCTTTTTAGGATTTTGAATTTAAATTTTTAAATATGTATTTGTATATTAATTAATTTAATAATGGGGTTGATCCCACAACACAGCGGTTAGCTATGAGCCTCTTACTTGGGAGGTCTTGGGTTCGAGTCCGCTCGAGGCCCATGTGTCCCACACATAGGCAATGGAGAGATAAGGTAATGCCTGAGCGTGGAAGACAGGATGACACAAAGAGATATAAGGGTTTTATTGTCAAGCAAATATGAGGATGAGGCCCCTCAAAAATGTGGTCTCAATAGCTCATGGCTCTAGTCAAAAATGATTTAGCTTCGGCCCATTACCAAGCAAAAAAAATAAAAAACAATAATTAATATGATAATAAGACTTGACTTTATAATATTTATTTCACTTTTATGTATTCTCTATGTTTGAACCTCATGCCATTTCAAGTAATAAAAAAAAGTAAAATTTAAATTTAAAAAGTTCTCTTGTAATTTATAATTTTGTTAACTCGTCATATGTTATTATTCAATTTTTTAACTTTAAAATACTGGAGTATTTTTATTTTTATTATTTTAGATTTGACGTTTTATTTTATTACATAAATACGCTTATAGCCATTAGCATTACATCTTTTAGGTATACTTTTATGTTTTATGTTACCTTAAGTGAGAAAGCAAAAACAAAATACTTGTTTAATGAAAGAAGAATAAAATTGAAATTGTTGTTTAATGGAAAATGAAGAAGCAAGGATGTTGATTTCGTTATATAATTTATGAGAGGATATATGTGCAAAAATCAAATTAATAATATAATTGAATGAAATTGATGCAAAAGCAATATACTATAGCATACTAATTTACATGGGGAAAACTCTTCCAAGAGAAAAAAAATCTACACTCTTAAGAAACTCAATATGTTATTTAGTAATCAAATGGGTACAATGCACTAACAAAGTCTAAGCCTTAGAAGAGTATCACCAACAAGAGATTTCAATAAATTTTGGTACAACAACAATACCTACAAAATTCACAATAAAACATTCATCTCAAGCACCCAATAGATAGTAGAAGCAATACATGAAACCATTAAATAGTAAGTAGAAAATAATCATCTAAAACCACACAAAATTTGACACCTAACGCCCTAGTTGAAATCCAACATTCAAACCACAAGATAATTTCACTAGCTAAAAGGAGTATATTACTTGCACTTATTATATTATCATCATAATCTACTCACCAACTTCAATACTCTAGTTTGGCCCAATTATCTCAATCCAAATATGTCTTGTGGTGTAGGAGTTAATGGTGAGCTCCCCACACCCCAAAAATAGTTGCTAGACCAAAATATCTTCCACAAGAGAGAAAATGGCAAGAATAGATAGCTTGAATGATTTATTGGATATGTGATCTGAATTATTTTGCTAATTCAGGGGACAATACCCAAAGAAGAATCGGTGGTATTGTAAACACATAATACACCATGTGAAAGTTTCATTTCATTCAATATATGTAAAAACCATACAATTTTGGGCAAACTTGTGAAAGAGACGTATGCCCTTGAATCTATCCAATTTGGGCAAACTCGTGGTAGAGATGTATGCCCGAGTCCATACAAGTTAGGCAAACTCATGAAGGAGATGTATGCTTATGGACTCCATGAGAACTGAATTGGCAAACTCGACAAACAAGATTTATGTCACGGCTTGACAAACTCATCCTAAGAGTTGTATGCATGTAACTCTATCTATTGGATTCAAATTGAACTTATTTATAAGCTCTCAAAGAAGCTGAAAGATCACTACATTTATATCTTCATCGGAAGTTGAAGAGACAATCCAATATTGAAAAGTTATTACATTTGAATGAGGATAAAAATTGACTAAAGATTAAAATATTTTATTTAATTGAACACCTTGACTTATTTTTTATCATTCCTCCCCTCTTAAAAGACAATGAGCCCCATTGCCCCGTCATCTTCCAAATAAAAATTTTGCAAAGTGCTAGTGACTATGTCAAGAGAATAATCATAATCTTGTAAATGCACAAGAATTTCATAACCTTTAAAGCATCTTGATGTTTGGTGCTCCATGGGTCCTGTCCAAATTCAAATCAAACTCTTCGCTTTTGAATTTCCACCTTGTCGACTGGAAATCCGTACATTTGATTGCTAGGCCATAGGAAACGCTTCATCTTCTAATGCAATTGAACCAAAATTTATGTCTTAAAATTCATCTTCGAGCATGCACAGTGCATAGTTGACTAGACTGATATATTGCAACAGTGAATATCTTCTAGCCATGATAACGGTTTTGAGATTAAAGAGTATATCAGGTACAAATAGAATATAATAGTGTACGATGGAAGCCTTCTCTGTGGGAATTGAACAGACGATCACAAACTTGTGAAATGTGTTTTTCTTTTGTCATAACACCAAATAAAACTAATCTAGGCACCTCTTAAGACATATGCGACATGGAGATACTTTAGGTCCTGGTCCTTTGCTCACAGCGATAATCCATGTCATCGGCCATTCTACAAAAAGGTCGCTTGAATATTTAATGGAAAAGATATACCCACACTTTCACCTCTAGCCTCTCATAGTTTTTGTTGGGTTTATTGAAAACCAAGGTCTAGATCCCTAGTCGACAGCTAGAACATTAGTGTGATGATTGAACTCGAGATCTCTATCATTTTCATAGCAAGCTCTGCAAAAGTGACAGTCTCTCCATCCACGTAATGGAACTTTCCATCGATGAGATGAGGAAAAATCCTCCATCCATAGTTATACAAAAACTTAGTGTGCTTTAACCTGGAGTTGTCGCACAACATAGGAGAATGCTAATTGTCTGACTCCTCTATCAAAACTGACTCGTTGGTTTCCATTTGCATGGTTCAAATTTGTAAAGAATCTCAAACGTCGTGGAATGAGAGGGCAAAGTGGAAAAGTGAGAGAAGGTGAATCATCTTAGAGGTATGGTTTGTGGCTCCTTGGGGTCATATTGTCAACCATCCAAGAAATATATGATGTATATAGTCTAATACAAAGGCCGCACACTGAAACAATTTGTGGCAATAATTTTTTCTCTTTGAGAATATTGAAACACCATCAAATATTTATCAACATAAAATATATCACTTGTCTGTAGATGCACCCGAAACAATTGAACGTGGCTCTGATACCACTGATCTGAATTATTTTGCTAATTCAAGGGACAATACCCAAAGAAGAATCGATCGTATTGTAAACACATAATACACCATGTGAAAGTTTTATTTCATTCAATATATGTAAAAACCATACAATTTTGGGAAAACTTGTGAAAGAGATGTATGCCCCTAAATCTATCCAATTTGGGAAAACTCGTGGTAGAAATGTATGCACGAGTCAATACAAGTTAGGCAAACTTGTGAAGGAGATGTATGCCTATGGACTCCATGAGAGCTAAATTGGCAAACTCGACAAACAAGATTTATGTCACAGCTTGACAAACTCATCCTAAGAGTTGTATGCATGTAACTCTATATATTGGATTCAAATTGAGCTTATTTATAAGCTTTCAAAGAAGTTGAAAGATCACTACATTTATGCCTTCATCAGAAGTCGAAGAGACAACCCAATATTGAAAAGTTATTACATTTGAATGAGGACAAAAGTTGACTAAAGATTAAAATATTTCATTTAATTGAACACCTTGGCTTATTTCTGATCAATATGAAATATACAAGGCAATTCCTTGCTTGTAAAGACAAGGTTGAGACATAGTATTAGACAAGATCACAACATGTGTCTTAATCCTATGTTTCTTATTAAATAAGTAACCAACTAGGGTGTTGAACTCGTTATAACCAAAATCCCCAAGGAAAGAGTAGCATAGGTCATTAACAAACCACTCAACACATGAACATAACTAGAAACAATCCCACATCGAGAGTGGGTTGAACTTTCACCCAATAACTCGAGGATGAGTTTGGGACAAGGAGGAAGGAAGACCTTTCTTTTGTCTACTAACAATAGTCCAAACAATACTATCATCCACAATACCATTTCAAGAGGAAGCAAGAGTAGAAACCCTCACAAAGGGTTTGTCAACACACGAAGTGGCAGAAAGTTGACAAGGCAAAAGGAAGACATCCTCCACCAAAGACTAAAGCTGAACAAGGTTAATAGACAAATTAGGTTGCAAGCACAGGGCAAGAGGCTCCCCAACAAGATCCATATGACATAAACACCAAAAACAAGAGGCTTGTCATCATCTTGGTAGGAGTCATTAGTCCTATATTATGAGACAACTAAAGTGTCAATTATTAAATTACCTAGGTAACTAAAATTAAATGTCAAAAGATAAGATTTTATTACAACGAACACCTTCCTCAAAGATTTCCTAGAACTTAAGTAAACTCAAGCATGTAAATAGGACCCACTAATGAACCAATTGGGTAATACCTTATTCACATCCAACACCCCCACTCCCACCCCCCAGGGAATCGTAGATTATTATGCAAATGATCCAAAGATGAATATGATTATAAATTCTAGCTACTAGGCCATTCTAAGTATCCATTTTTAATGCAATCTCTCAAAAACAGAGAAAAGAAAAAAACTATTGCAGCAAATTCCTCTTTGTTGGTGTAATATATGTCTCATGTGATTACACTTTACTTAAGTTAACTTAGGATAATGCATTTCATAGTAATTTACATATGAGACACTTAGGGAATTGCATATCTAGGGAATTTGGTTGTAGAAGAAATTCCACCATTGGTGGTGTGATCCACCTTTAGTGGAACTATCTATTATTTTCTCCTACCTACTCCTTCCTACCCTTATATCTCATTGAGCCACATGTCATTATTATGTGCTCTCATTTCCCTATAGCCTTGCCTTTATAATCAGACTCGTGTACATTGTACTTAGTTGGACATTTTGCATCATTGATAGGAATACAATTTATTCTTGTCTATTTTGTTCTCTCTTACTTGTGTGCTATTCATTGGCTTCTAGATCTTGGGTTGCTATAGGAAAATTATTACATGGTATCAGAACCATTAGAGTGCCATTGGTTTGCCATTTGAGAGAAATTTGGTGTAACTTGAGGTTTTGTATTTTGGAGCTTTCTATTGCAGGTTAATATTGGAGCTTGTTGGGTCAGATCCGAGGTTACCAATGGATTGAGGGGGTTCGAGAAGTCAAAATTGTCTTTTGTTTCGTCCAAATCCGACATCGAAGGCCAAATCTAGAGACGTTTGAAGGTAGAGGGTGGTTACCTATCCCATAAGCGATTTGCAATTTTGGAGTACTTTGGGCAAAATCTGACATCACCATCATGCCCAGAAGGCCCAAAACCCTCAAGATCACTTGTCCATTTGCCAAATCGAAGTTGGGCACCTCGATTTGAGAAAAAAAGGCCCCCTCCCTGTCGTATGGACGTCACTGTTGCAATGACAAGTTTGATATATATATATATATTCTTTTTTTAATCTTTCAACAATTAAAAATAAAAAATAAAAAACGAATTAAATTTAGGGGGTGAATATTGGTTTTGATTTAAAAAAAGAAAAAGAAAAACGAAATAATTTTTGTCTTGGGGCAGTTTGTGCAAGGACGACCTGTGCACGCAGGTACCCCTATGTGCACAGGGTCCATAGATTTTTTTTTTAATGTTTTTTTAAAAAAATTTAATAATAAATTTTTTCAATATTTTTTTTTTTTTAATTTTAAAAAAAATATTAATTTAAAAAAAAAAACTTTTAAATTAAAGTTTTTTTAATGTCAAAATTTTTTTAAAAAAAACATGTGCATTTTTTTTGCTTTTTTACTATAGTTTTTTTTTTAAAAAAGTAAAATGGGTGCATTTTTTTTCTTTATTTTCAATATTAAAAAATTGTCTTTTTTATTATGTTTAATAAAAAAAATTCATGGATTTTTAATAAATGTGTTTATTAAAATTTTAATTTATTTTTTTCAAAAACAAAATTTTCATGTAATAAGAAATTTGGGAACACAATTTTTTTGTCCACCTGTCATACCTGTATTGCAGTGTTCTCCAACCGACAGTCGAGGGACAATTGCTCCTACATTTTTCTTGGCATCATACCAATTGGAGGAATCTTCATCTACAATCTTCTACAGAGCATCTTTTCGGTGGCATCATCTTCAAGTTTTCAGATTTGCACGGTGTCATGTTGTATTCTCTTGCATGAGCTATGTTGTACACACACTCATATAAAGTGTCATTCTTCTTTGCACCTTGTCATCGATGACATATTTGATGTAATCCTCTTGTACTCTGTAGATTAGGAAATGTCTTGTAAGACTTGGTGCATGGCTCTAGTTGAGACTTAGATTGTACCAATTTGTGCATGGCTCCAATGAGACTTAAATTGTACCAATCTGCCATTGATGAGTATCTAGTCGATGCTCATACAGGTTGTCTCTATGTCTGATCTTCATTTTGTTGTAGTGAGTGATTCATTGGTCATTCTTCATCAACATTGGTACCTGGTTTTGTCACACTTTGACTTTCTTGGTGCAACATTGGCTCTATTTCTTCCTAATGGAGAGGAATTTTGGTCAACATCATTGGACCATCCTTGTAAGAGATTCTACATTGAGGGGGGGCTTCATGGTCTTTCCTCTTCACTCTTATGGGGGGGAAGTTTTCCTCACGTGAGGTTTTGTTCTTCTCATTCATCATTGAGAGCATTGTGTGTTTGTATCTCTCTTTTGGAGGGGAGTTTTTACCCATTAGGTTTTTCTCTCTTACTCCATTTTTGAGAGATTGCATTGCATTTGTGCATGGGTACCTAAGATGGCCTAGTTGTCGAGACTCATCTTGCATTGTTAACTTGAGTCTACATTCCCCTAAGTTGCACTTAAGGGGGATGTTGGTGTAATTTATGTATCACGTAATTACACTTTACTTAAGTTGACTTAGGATAATGCATTTCATAGTAATTTGCATATGAGACACTTAGGGAATTTCATATCTAGGGAATTTGGTTGTAGGAGAAATTCCACCTTTGGTGGTGTGATCCACCTTTAGTGTAATTATCTATTATTTTCTCCTACCTACCCTTGTATCTTATTGAGCCACATGTCATTATTGTGTGCTCTCATTTCCCTATAGTCTTGCCTTTATAAGTGGGCTCAAGTATATTGTAGTTAGTTGGAAGTTTTGCATCATTGATAGGAATACAATTTATTTTTGTCTATTTTGACCTCTCTTACTTTTGTGATATTCATTGGCCTCTAGATCTTGGGTTGATATAGGCAAATTCTTGCACTCTCCAAAAGAGAGAAAAGATACAATCAAGTGATGAAAGATGAAAGACGCAATGATACCCTGCAATGATTGCATCCATCACAAATACAACCAATCTCTCCTCCATAGGAAGGAAACGAGATAGACTATAGAGCCCCCCTCCCCCATAAAGAGATAACCTATTGCAAAGAAACTTTGGAAGTACACTAGGGTAAACTTTCAAACCTTAATCATAGCAACAAAGACTAGCTTCTAAATCCCAAAAATACTCAAGACTCATGATTGCTAAAGAAAAACTAGAATCTGATGATGCAATAGAAATGATTAATTGTATTTCAGTCAAGGAACATTAGAAAACCCTTTAATGAAGATACACAAGAGTTCAATTGAAGCAACAAGAGATGGATACACAATTTGGAACTGAAATGAAATGCAAAGATCAAAATAGCACCTTCCAAAGTGGCAAAATTTCCAAGCAACCCTTTCGGATACCCACAAGGCAAGAACTAAAATAAAATACAGTTGGATTGAAAATGGAAAAAATGCATTCATGACATGAAAGAGGTCCTTAATACCTTTCCAATGTTGTAAGAATCACACAAAAAATAGAAATGATGGCAAAAAGTTACAAGCTTGAGAGCCAAAAATGAATTTCTAAATTCAAACAATAATAAATGAAACCAAATAAAAAAACCTACAAAATTATTTGCTCCACTAGAAAGTACATTGAACCAAATTTTTCACAATATCTCGTTGTCAAAAAAAACTCTCCACATGCAAAAGATAATAATTTTCTCAATGTGGGTAAAATGGCAAAAAAAACGAAAAAAAAAATTAGCACCTAGGAGGCTATCCCTTGAGCACCCATATGACCACCACTAGTGTTGCAAGGAAAAATAATCCCATCACCAACAATTGTCTCGCCACTTGAGTAGGGCGGTGTCAAGACAACCCCCAAGATACACCTAGCAAGATTTTAAAATAGATAATGTTCTATAGCACTAGAGTTATAATACTTGTAAGAGTTAATGGTAAACTATCCATATTCTAGGGACAGTGGCTAGACCAAAATATATTCCATAAGAGAGCAAATGGAAAGAATAGCTTGCTTGATTGTGGATGCTTGAATGATTGATTGAATATGAAATATACATAGAGATGTCATACTTATAAAGTCAAGGTTGAGACATGGAATTAGATAAGATAATGACATGTGTCTTAATATTATGTTATGAGGCAACCGAAGTGTCAATTATTAAATGATCTAGATAACTAAATGTAAATGTCAAAACATAATATGAGATCTTATGACAACTCACACCTTCTAAAAATATTTCCTGGGGCTTAAGTAAACTTAAGTATGTGAATAGGGCCTACTAATGAATTATTTGGGTAAATACCTTATCCACACCAACATATAATGTATCATAACATGACATAATTTTCTCAATAAGCATATTTTCCTCTTATAACTCTCTTATTCATCATAGATACTCTTTCATTTTCAATGTAGGAGGTCTAGCTTTTGGAGGCCATAGCTTTTGATTTAAAATTTTCATTAAGATATTTTAAAAATTCAAATTATCAAATAGATCCTTGTGCTAGTAAGTGGCTGGCTTTAATTAAGGATTGTTTTAACATGTTTTGGAGACAAAATAAACATTTGGAGCCTTGAAAATTGCATTTTCATGTTTTATAGCCTAAACTTTGCATTTTTTATCTTAATTAGGATGCAAGGTTGAGAAACCTTTCATAACATTTTCCCACTTGTCAAAAAATTTGTAAGAGCAAAGGGAATACCAACATTGTCAACCATCATTTGAGGCTAAGAGGCCCATAGACTTACTACACCACCTAAACATCTATGTGCTTATTGGATCAATCAACACGTCCACAAAATTATTTGAAGTGTCAAAATTAACTAACATCACCTTTCCACCCTCTACCATGTTAGAATAAGGGCTCTGATGCTATTTTTTGGCTAGATTCCAGGGATGGCCATCCCCCTATTGTGTATGAGTTTCCTCATCTTCTGCCTCTTTGTAATATTTTGTCTGAAGCTGGTTAGAATAAGGTTGAGGATTATAATATTGTTAAGGTTATGGATCGCTTGGAGTTGGCTTGCTGGAATGATCCTCAGGAGTGGTTGGGTGGGGATAATGTGGAGGATCGACAGGAACTTGCTAAGATCCTAGCAAGTAGGTTATGCAATTCTATTAAAGGAAGGGATACTCTAGCCTAGGGTCCTGATCCTAAAGGAAAAAAATTTGTTGCCTCAGGCTATTTGGAATCAGGTAGGATGATTTATGGTCAAGTTGGTATACCTTAGTGGAAGTAGGTTTGGAATAAATTCTCTTAGCTAAAATGTAAAAAAAAATTATGGTTATTAGCTTACGATAAGTGTCTTACCTAGCATAATTTGTGTAAAAGGGGCTTCTATGGTTCTTCTATCTGTGCCCTTTGTTATAATAATGAAGAGTGCGCCTCTCATCTTTTCTTTCTATGTCATTATTCTAGAGTGATTTGGCATTAGTGGTGGGAGGCATGGCAACACACTCGTATTCATGCTACCTCTTTAGTGGAATTTTAGGAAAGCTTGGAAAGACCTCAGGCTAAAACCTCTTTTCTCCAAGTAGCCTAGGTAATTGGTCCTACTCTCATTCTTTGGAATCTTTGACTAGAAAGAAATCACATAATATTTCAGGATAACAAATTGGGAGAGGCTCAGGTGTGGAGAAAAATTGTCTGTAGACTTCGAGAAACTATTTCGACAAAGTGTGACTTTATGTGGTGATTGATCCTAGTGATCACGATGTTACTAAGAATTTGAATTTGCGAGAAAGTAGTGGGACCTTCAAGCTAAGCAAAAGAGCTCAACATGCCAAAAAGAGGAGTCATCGAGTAGGGAGATGGCTTCCTCCTCCTGGGGAATTTTAAAATTTAATACTGATGGGTCTTCCCGAGGGAATCTTAGTCACGCAAGAATTGAGGGCATTGGGAGAGGCAATGATGGTGGTACTTTTTCTCTATTTACAAAGGGAAACACTCTAATGATCCGATGGAGGATCTGACTATTTTACATGTTGTTGAGAGAGGGTGCTCCATTGGTTGGAAGAGAATTATTTGTGAGTCTAATTCTTAGATTATTGTGGATTTTTAGAATGGGGAAAGGTTGGATGGAGTTAACTAGCAAGTTGTTTTAGTGGCTAATCAAATTTTGAATCTTTGTATCTTCTTGGATTATGTTTATTTTTCTCATATTCTTAGGGAATGGAACAAAGTGGCGAAATGCTTGGCTAAGTGAGCTTTTGAGCATCTTGAAGGATGGTATGTTGGGGACTAGGGTTTATTACCTCCAAATTACTCAAAGACTTTGGAAAAGTTAATCATGAGGATAGATATATGTAATGTTCTATTTTGAATTGTACTTCTCTCTTTTTATTGAATAATTTTTACCCCTTTTCAAAGGAAAAAAAACTTGTGAACAAAAAAAACTAGTAGATTTTTAAAAGGAAAGGACTTTGGCAATATAGTTGATGCCTTTTTTCGAAAATTTGGTTGAAAAATAAATCTATTATAGATGACAATTTCTAATTTTCAAATATGTATTTTAAAATTTTTAAATATAATTTTATATTTATTAAATAATTTTTATAATTATTAAAAAATTTAAACAAAAATCCCAATAAACATGAAATAACATTTGTTAGTGTTTTTTAGTAACTTTTGATTTGTAAGTTTTTTGAAATTTTTTGTCTAACCAATCTAGATATATTCACTACATGATGAAAAAAGTTTCATGTTAAAAATATATTTGGTCAAATTATGTTGGTCCTACACAATAAGTTTTTGAAAAACACCTTAATTTGAGTAAAAAAATAATTTTATTTAAAATTACAAAAAATATCTTGACCAATCTTCAACATCATATACATATTTTTATAAAATAATTTTTAAAATGCTTTCAATTATGACTTATTTGGTTGGCCATACACATGCATATTTTGACCTTCATATATTTTTTTAAATGTCGTGTTTTTACTTCCTATATGAAACCAACTTTTATTATATGACTACTAAAATAAATTATATATTTTAAAACTATTTTTATATCATACTAAGTATAAGCACTTACCCACTTTTGAGCCTTTTTATGTTTTTTATTATATTTTTGAGCATTTTTATGTTATTGTTGAAATATTATGTTGTGTTATTTTGTGTGGTTGATCATGAATTATAGCTTTGATATTTGAGTGTTAATTATTGATCTAATGCATTTGTGTATAAGATATAATTGCAATGCTAATTTGTAATTATCATGATTAATTATTTATATGATTATTATATTTAGTATTGTCTAGTTTAAGATTCAAATGTAGAAAACAAATGCAATACAAAATCTCTCTATTCCAAACTAAACAAAACCTCAAATAACATGTAATGAAATTCAAACAAAGCATTCAAAACACGAGTTTTTGAATGAAACTAACCCCATTGCAAGTGTGATCTTTTCCTATTATTATTGAAATGTGGATGCTTTGTGTAAAAATTACTTATTTTGATAGCATAAATTGGATGCTAAAATGCATAGGATAGTGTGTCTATTTATAGATTTTTGGGAGAGGATGTGAATATTGGAAATGTGATGAGGAGAACAAGTCTCGAGAACTAATGAGAATACTTTCATAAGATGGATGAGAGAATGAAGGGCCATGATGGAATTTGTTATTAGTAAGTTGCTTCAGCCATAGGAATATGGGACACAAGTGCACTTGGGGCTCCTTTATTCTTGGATTATGGTAGAGTGAATATAGCCTCCTTTAGTCTTGGCCTCAATTATTTTAGCCATGTGAGGTGAAAATAAGATATTAATAATAAAATTATTTAATTAGGTGGAATATCTTAAGTGAAGTGAGATTAACTAAACAATTAAATCATTTAATTAATTTTAAATAAGGTTGTACTAATATATATTTACACGTACATACATTTTACGTCTCTATGATATGGGTTTAATTAAGGGTATTTATATTCCTAATATTTATGTTGTTATCAATTCAGACTTTGGTGATGATAGTTTGTTATTTATCCAAACCTCTGAATCAGAAATTAAGTATGTTTTGGAGATTTTAGATTTATATTGTTATGTCTTGTGTTCTAAGTTGGCTCATCATAAAACAAAGTTTTTAATGATATGACCTGATCTTGTCCCTCCATTGATTCCTTCGCAACGGAGACAAATTATGCATGGGCAAATTACTAGGTACCTTGGAATCCCCTTTGGGTTGGGGATTTCTCTCCATGGTAAGTGGAATTGGTTTCTTATTAAGTTGAAGAACAAAATCTTCAATTAGGGAAATAGATATCTTTCTTTAGCCGGCAAAGTTGAAGTGATCAACCATTTTTTTTGGCCTCAAATGTCTTTTATTCTTCCTATTGGATGCCCTCTAATAAAGGTTATGAGGATCCTAATAAGATCATTCGTCAATTCGTATGGATGAATTGGGATGGCAAGACAGGTTTCAGATGATCTTCTTATTGGCTCTAGTGTATTCAACCAAAGTCTAAAGGGGGGATAATAGTTTGGATCCTAGAACACGAGGTATTTGCTTATATGTTAAATGGATAATACGTGTTGTTACAGGTAATGAGCATTGGAAATCCTTGGTACAATATAGAATCTCTCTTGTTGATAAGAACAATAAGTGTCAAAATGTTGGTTGGTTGGATAAAATTTTGCTTGCACACTCCTTCCATATTGAAGGGTTTGTAGACACCTAAAAATGTCTCATCAATCATGTACTAATTATTTGTCCTATCAGTTAAATAATTATTTAATTATTTAATTAAGCTAATTAATTCAAATCAACATTTTCTACATTTCTAAATATTCAATTTCCACTTCTTTATTAATTAATCACTTAACCTCTCCAAATATTAATTAGATATTAATTATTTAATTAATTACGATTTATTTATTTAATTAATAGATATTTAATTAATCCTATTTCTTAAGATTAAATAATTTCAATTAAATTATTTAATTAATTAATTAATTCCTCCAAATCCCCCAAATTCAAATTTCACTTAATCTCACCTAATTCCAATTTCTCAAATTTGAATTTCCCCAAATTTGAATTTCATCAAATTTTAACTGAATGTGCATTTGAATTTCATCATTCAAAAATCAAAATTCAAATTCAAATCAAAATGAAAATGAATTTCAAAATCCTACAACATATGTTGAAAATCCTAACTTATTTATCAAATCAGTTAACTCTCCAATCTCCCCTTTTCACTCTCAATCACCTTTTCTAACTAATCAATCAAATCAGAAATCTCATCAATCAAATCAGTCATCTCAACAGTCAATTCAGTCATCCAGTCAATCAATTGAGTCAACTATCCAATCAATCTTGTTAACAGATCAATCAAATGAGTTAACAGATCAATCAATCCACTTAACTAATCAATCAAAAGCAGTTAACTATCAATCAGCACTTCAGTTTTAAATCTCTCCCCATCTCACCCAAAAATCTTAAAAAGCAAGACTTATTTCTTGATTTTAATCTAGAGTCATGATCTTCGAAATAATTGTGTCTATCATATGCAAGAATCCCAGTGCAACACCTAAGAGCCACCTGTCACACAATTTGGAGAAGAGCAATGGAAGCTTATTTGGATCAATTAAGAGAGTTTCATTATGTTATTATTTGATATTCAATTGATTTGATGTATTTCATTGTCATTTAGGAGATGGTTTAATTATATGAGTTTTGTGATTCGCTCTTATAATTTTGATTAACTATGACCAATTTTACCCCTGAAAACAATGGTGAACCCGACGTGAACAACATCTTTTTTAACCTTTTGGCATGATTTTTTGTGTTTTGCAGGATCTATATGGACGTTGAAGAAAACGCTACACATTTGAATACACATTAATTCGCAATTGCGCATAACACTATGCAATCACCTAGACATCAATTCGCAATCGTGCATAACGCTATGCAATCACCTAGACATCAATTCGCAATCACCAACACAGAAAATCTTAATCACTTATAATGATTCGCAATCACCTGGATTGATCATTTTTCCAATTCATGTTGTCATTTTGATTTACGTTATGATTCTGCAGCTAACCCATCATTCTTTTTCAATTTTGAAAAAAAAAAGTTTTTCTACATAAAATGTGTCTAACCCCATGGCAAGAAAGGTAACCTTCAGGATTTCAGCTACAAGGAAGAGATCACAAGACAAAAGATAGCAGAGAGCTTATCAACAAATCCTCAAAGCATAATAGAAACTTCAAAACCTAGAAGATGAGAAAGCTCTATCCAAATACTACAACATTGTCCACAAATACATACAGAAGTACCAAGTTTATGACAAGATCGAGATCATTGGAAATATCGTCATGAATGAAGCCTTTGAATCATAATTTTTATCTTCTATCTTTTCTTTCTACTTATAACTTATTCGCAATCACTCAGACAACACTACACATTTGATTATATAGGAATTCGCAATTGCCTAGACAGAAATTCGCAATTGCCTTGATAGAAATTTGAAATTGCCTTGACAGAAATTCACGATTGCTATCACATAAATTCGCAATTGCTAGGACAAACGGTGAAGCGGATTATTGTAACCCAAAGGATAATCTAGGCTTCTAAGCCCACAATATCAACTAACACTTTAATGGGTTTTGCAGGTACCGTTGGACTTAGATTTAGCACACATTTTCATTGGTGTTATCTAAAATGAACAAGACAAATCTTTTTTATTGCAAATCATTGAGGTTAAAAAGAACATTCACCATTGCTATGTGGGATTAAAAAGAACATCATGCATGTCGAAGCAACATCTCCAAATAGATTTTAGACAAAATTGCAATGAAGGATTAAAAACAACGATCTTTTCTTTTGTATCTTGAAGGTGATAGGCATATGCTATCCCCTTAATTGGGTGACCAAAAAGCTAAACTCATCATTTATGCTTTCTGTCATTTTTGCAATAGGATAAAACCTTTACCAAGCCTGCCTCCCGAGTATCCCATAAGGCTAAGTGAGAGGGAATGACCTCAGTGGCAACAGCTAAAGCCAAGTAATCCAAGCCACTATAAATAAATATATTTTTGACGAAAATTGCAAGCGACGAGTGTTACATGCTCTCATAACGGTATCATGCCTCCCTTAGTGCCTGTATGGTACGTGTAAATTTGTAGAGCGTAACCTCTACAAACTGGGAGACCTCATTTAACGGAGTGGAAAACGTTGTTGATTATGACCACTTGAACAAACCTTTATTAAAAGATTTAAGAATCAATGGCCAAGCTGAGTCAGTACCAGACACTTATAATATCACAGTGCAAGGGTGGGGAAGAATTCACCCCCAAGACACTCACCATGCATCTCTCGAGATAACGAGCCAATTGAGGAGCAATTATCTTTAGTTCAACTTCTCGATAAAGGCAAAAAAAATGGGCGCACCTTAGAGTGTGGCAGGGTTTTTTGAGTTGAAGGAGTCTCAAGATGTGGTTTGTGGTATAATTCGTGACCTTTTGCCAATAGAAGAGTCTTATTGTTTTGTGATCGTATGGCCAAAATCTATTGAAAACAAATGAGGTTTGAAAAGACCCCAACAAACATGAGGATTTGAAAAGATCCTTTAAATGGTACTCTTTTTGGATTATTTCAAACTGTTTTCCTACTTGTTGTTGTGTCTTATACAACATTTTCATAAAATCAAACAACCAAGCATAGCAAGAACAAAGTCAAAAATAGTCAAGTCTTGTCAAAAATCTTTCGACCACAAACATAGTTTGAGACCTCAAGGAAAACATTACAACATCAAGTGTCAACAACAACCAACAAATCAAACAAAATTGCCACTTTCAAAGAAATGGAAAAGAACATGTTACCTCTTGTGATCTTAGGTCCATATATTCAGTCCATGCATAGTCACAATTTGCATCCTCATATTGCACAAGTCTTAAACATTATCGATCTTAGTCCAAACCAATAAATTAAATATCATGGAATGGCATTATGTATTTCGTAGGGAAGGTGACAAACTCATCCCTTCCATTCCTAATCCATCATCATCTATAAAAAATTTAGCTCAAGAAATTAAGACTTTGCAACAAAAAATGATAGACATAACTAGTCCTAACAATCATAGGGATTGGTTAGAAAAAATGATGAGGGAAGTGACACCCACGATACCTCTAATCAAAATGGAATTATTATCAGGAAAATATTCTTTTTCTTGTGAGACCATTCAAACATACCAACCTTCATTCTCCAACAAAATCATTCATACTTCAGTTCAACCAACATTAGAGTCAAGTCAACCTTGTTTTTTTTTCAACCCAACATATCAATCACATCAACCCAACATTAAAACCCCTTTCAACCATAATCAAACCCCATTCAACCAAAGTCCAAATCAACCATATCTATCCATCATTTCATCATCCCCTAAAGTCGCACAAGAGCAGTCCACACAATCACTATCCAATAACGCAATCTCCTAAGGGCTATTAATAGTAAAAATTCAAGCTAATCTAGGTCATCATGTTTTTCCCTTCCATGCTTCAGAAATTCAAGATCCAATGCCACCATATATTCCATTTCCAAGACAACCCACTGCAGAGAGTCTTAGTCAAAATCCTTTCTCATCAGGACAAAGTGTTGAAATCTTCCAAGAACCTACCATGCATATCCAAACTCCTTCCCCATGTCAAAAGGATAATCCAAAATCAGAAGAAATGAGTCTTGAAAAAAATCAAGATCAAGAACATATCCTTCCATCGTACCCATTTTTTGATCAAGATCCCACCAATCAAGAATCTTATGATGGTCCCCTCATTCTTTTATATGCCATTCATAATGACACCCTTTTATCTCAAGAGAAAGATGTTCTTTCAAGTCCCGTCCAACATCCACCTCCTAAGAAAGATCAAGACATCCGTTCCATCCTTCCTAATAATCCCTTTCCAAGTCAAGATCAAAGTATTCCTTCACCTTCATGTCCTAAGCAAGATCCCATTATTTCTTTAAATCCTGATCAAGATCCCTTCATCCCTTCATTTGCATGTCATAATCCTCCATGGCCCTCACAAGATTCGCTCTCAAATGAACTTGTCATTTCTCCTAGTCCCCCTCATGATCCCAATCCCTCTACACAAATTGTTCATGAACCCCTTATCAATGAAATCACCAATCCAGATCATACTGCAGAGAACAATTTATCAATGATTGTATGTGCACCATTTTCACATGCCAATGTAGTGAAAGAATCAAGCATAGCACCGGCTAATGAAATCAACACCCAAATTGTTCCATCATCTTCTTCAAGAACAAGAATAACACCAGCTAATGAGATTGACACCTGGTTGGCTTCATCATCCTCTTCAAGTACATCAATAGAAACAGGCATAGCACCTGCTCATGTCACAACTTCGGAACCAAAATCTATTTGCCTCATACACCCACACTTGATAGACCTACCACAGTTGGATTGGTTTGAAAATGATGAGGCTATAGCTGAATTCATGGGTGCCAAAGCCGGATTTCCCTTTGACGATCCACAAAATCCAAAAATTGAGGAAATCAACATTGGAGATGTCGAACATGTACATGAAATACACCCAGCTAAGTCCTTATATCCTATTGAAAAAGAAAGATTTATCCAACTCTTCAAACAAATACCAATGAACTATCTACACAAAATTCATACTGACCCAATAACAGCATGCACCTTAAAAGATATTACATCTAAGGGTCAGGTTAGTTTAAATTTCATTGCATCGCATATCTTCATTTCAAATTGCACAACATATAGTTGCATATCATTGTTTTCTCATGTAGTTGCATGAATAAAATGAGGCAATTGTCCAAATTATCATTTGTTTGCATTCAAGAGAAGCCAGGGTTCTCTCATTTCTTATATATTCAAGCATGAAGTTCTTGAGAGCCTGAGGTCATTCATCTTCAACATCACCCTGTGACGGCGCTTTGTCTATGGTTGAGTAGAAATTTCACTATTTGTGCCTTGTTGACCCAAAGTCTATCAATTGTTATATCTCGAACATTAATCAATTGCTCTAATTCATTCTAGACACCTAGTTGATCATATGACTAGTGAAAAATCTAAATTTCGACTTCAACATCGTTGTAATTGTCACACCCAAGTGAGTTTCATTACTTACAAGCCAAGGCAAGAAAAAAAAAACACTAGCTATGCCTAATCAATATCAAGACAAAATAGCAAAATGATATATAACTGAAATATCATGCATACAAGTGCAATAAAGCTTGGCTACGGGAACATACGAGTAACTCCATCAGGGTTATGAATGCCTAACGGTTGGAAATGGAGCAATATTCGAGAGATTACAGTGTATAACCTCGTCGGAGCCCTTAAAGCTTTCTAGAAACGAGGCTCTATCCCGGATGCTTTTGAAGATAGAATCATCTACGTAGCTAGTCATATAGGAAACCAAGGATCTTTAATGAATACAAGAGTCGGAATTAACTCAATTGCACACGCATGGGCAAAAGAAGATCAAAGTTTCAAGAATCGATGGGGAATTTTTTTGCATATCCATTTACAAATCCTAGTCACTAAGTGTGTTAATTTGATTGGTCTAAGGGTTCTTGAGAATCGAATGACTACTTCTCTCTAGAATATTTTGCACCTTCAATCCAAATGGTGTATTACAACATCATAAACAAACACAATCATCCTTGTTTAGATAGGATAGTGTGTTTTCATATCGCATACTACATAAGCATTCATGTTGAAAAAAATTGTCTCCACAAATATTTTGTTAGTCATCATATCATAACAAGTTTGCATACTGGGAGGGGGCATAACTGAAAAAACCCTAAAAATCATAAAAAGTCCTGAAAAAATCCTAAATATCATAAAAAGTCTTGAAAAAATCCTAAACATCATAAAAAGTCCTGAAAAAATCTTTAAATCATATACAGCCTTGAAGAAATCAAAAATCACAAAATGTCTTGGAAAAAACCATAAAATTCGAAAATCAAAAACAAAATTGAAAATCAAAGCAAGAAAGCATAGACCATCCATCAAATCAGATCAACAATAGGATCTCAAAGTCTATAATCAAACTAATCACATGTCTTGTTAATCATTAATTCATCGATTAAAATCTATCAACATCAACATATCTTATACAGAGAAGGGTACACTCGAAGCTAGACAGATCGATTTTACACAGGGTACTCACTCTCTTAAACCAAACATTCTTATCGATCATCGAGCAATCAAAACAATGACATAGATTAGTATGGCTATTGGATTTTGTCCTAGTTAGCCTTATCTTTATCAATTGATGGCTAGTCATATTTCATCTCTCAAAAAAAAAATCCAAAAAACGTCAAATAACACAGAAATCCAAAAACATCGAAAAATCAAAATCCAAATAAATCGAAAAAAACAAAAATACAAAACATTTGCAAAACATAAAAAATCATAAACATTGGAAAACAGTCCTAAAAAAATCAAAAAACATCATAAAATTTCTTGAAAATTTTTAAAAATTAAAAAACAACACAAAATCCTAAAAATTGGAAAACACAAAATCAACAAAAAACATCCAAATACGATCCTGAAAAATCAACCAAAAACATTCAAAAATGATCAACAATATCCAAAAACATCAAAAACTTGAAATAAAATGTCTCACAAAAATCAAACACCCTAATAGATATCCAGCAAACACTTCGCACGAAGTTCGCAAAGGATCCAACTATCTTATCAAAATCTGCAATCAACTGATCAAATTGTCTTATCAATCGTATCAACTATCCTTATCAAGTGACAAAAATTTTGTCTTAAACAGAAGAGGATACGCTCAAAACCAGATCGGTCAATCTTAAACGAGGTCCAAACTTTCTAAAACTAGACATTATCAACCATCACATCAAACAATCAAAGCAAAGGCACAGATCAGTATGGTTGTTGAATTTTGTTTAAGTTGATCTTTATCTTTTATCATTTGGCGATAGGTCATGTTTCTGTGCTACTCAAGGATGTCCAAAAGTGACTAGAGGAGTCGTGATGGGCATGATCATTTTCTTTATTTGTTGTTTGTGGTGTGAACCAATGAAGTTTTGGGGCAATGGTTTTATGGGTGTCTTTGATATGTACGTTCGCTCCGTGAACATCGAACATACCTCGACCCCTAGTGCTATTCCCAAAATGGAGGGTTCACTCCTTATCTGCTACGTGTTTGTTTCTTGCAATGAGATATCTTTACATCTTAGTTCCTTATACCCTAGTGTACAACGCTTCATTGTTACATAATAAGGCTCAGTGATGAACATGTGTTGCACCCTGAATAAAAACATAAAGGTTTGTGTATCTTCATCAATCATATCATTTCATTTTCTCATCTCATCATGTTGATTTTTATCTCAAAGATCATTCTCACCTAACATATTCTACTATCAATGATCTCATTTCAACTTCTACTCACATATTTCTAAGTTGTTTCCTCACATCAACTATTTTATCCATTAATCAATTCTATTCTCTAACATTCTTCACTTCTTACTAATCATTCTTCACTTTCATCATATTTCATCTCTCATCCAACTTTCACAGATCAGTTGTCTTATACAGGATGTGTCCTTCCTGAAACCAAATGTGATCATCTATTTTTGTCTTATACAGGATATATCCTTCCTGAAACCAAACGTTTTGATCATCTTTATCTTATACAGGGTGTGTCCTTGAAACCAGACTTGATCTTTATCTATCAATCCAACCAATCTACAAATCGCTCCGATCATTTCTTCTATTCAATCAAACCCATTCATATTACCAACTAATTAACTATTCTTCTATATCATATTCTTCTTCTTTCGAGAGATCATTCATGACTTTAATGCACAAACAATCTCTCGAGGGAGCATTAACCCTAAGCGTCCCTGAGGCATACTGGGGCAAAAAAAAAAATTATTTTCTTTGAAACAATGTCGTTTCAACATTGTCTCAAAAAAGGGCAAATGTAGATGCCTAAAAATGTCTCGTCAATCATACTAATTATTTGTCCTATTAGTTAAATAATTTTTTAAATATTTAATTAAGCTAATTAATTCAAATCAACATTTTCTACATTACTAATTATTCAATTTCTACTTCTTTATTAATTAATCACTTAACCTCTCCAAATAGTAATTAAATATTAATTATTTAATTAATTACGATTTATTTCCTTAATTAAATAATCTTTATTATTTAATTAATCATATTTCTAAGAATTAAATAATTTCATTTAAATTATTTAATTTATTTATTTGTTCCCCCAAATTCGAATTTCACTTAATTTCATCTAATTCCAATTTCTCAAATTCCAATTTCATCAAATTTCAACTAAATGTGCATTTCAATTTCATCATTCGAAAATCAAAATTCAAATTCAAAACAAAATGAAAATGAATTTCAATTTCAAAATCCTATAGCACATGTTGAAAATTTTGATTGGTTCATCAAATCAGTTAACTAATCTCGTTAACAGATCAATCAATCCACTTAACTGATCAATCAAAATCAGTTAACTATCAATTAGCACTTCAATTCCAAATCTCATCCAAAAATCTATAAAAGCAAGGCTTATTTCTCAATTACAATCTAGAATCACTATCTTTAAAATAATTGCATCTATCATATGCAAGAATCCCAATGCAACACCTGAGAGAGCCACTTATCACACAATTTGGAGAAGAGCAATGGAAGCTTATTTGGATCAATTGAGGGAGTTTCATTATGTTATTATTTGATATTCATTTGATTTGATGTATTTCATTGTTATTTAGGAGTTGGTTTAGTAATATTAGAGTTTGGGTTCAATTAGGTTCAATAAGGTCATTTGAGACCATTTTGAAGTCATTTTTATCCATTTTGGAACATTTCATGACAAGCTGTCAAAAAGATGTAAATGTTGCAAAAAGTTGTCATGACAAAATTCTCCAAAAGTTGCATTTTTGGTTATGGGTAGTTGGTGGTTGGTTTGACAGTAGGGAATGGTTGTAAATGTATAAATATGTAATCCAAACTCGAATGGGGAGGTTGGAGAAGGATTGAATGAGAAGAAACATCATTTTGACACATTTTTATCTTGTTTTTTTTGTGTAAGCAAACAGTATTTTGTTTGGTACAGCCTAATTCAAAATGGTACGGATCTAAAACTTATATGGATGGAAAGAAAATTTTATTTAAGATGTTTTTCGTTCTTACCAGTCCTAAAGAAAAGATTGTTTGATTGGTCTAATAAGTCAATCTTTCTAACAGTCTTGTTCAGAAACTAGGGCTTCCAGCGAGTGCAAATAATTCATAACTTGACTTTCTACCGTTGGAAATCCATGAAAATTGGTGGAAAGTTCTGTTTTTGTGTCATCTTCAATCCCTCCAAAAGGGAGTTCCTAAGTCTTTGATTTGTGCAAGTTATTTAGGACTGTTGGTTTCATTTTGCAGTGTAACTGTTACAAAGCCGTAGTTGAAAAAGGGTTTAACAAAATAATGCATTGTTTTAGTTGTTTGATGTAATGATGATCTGTATGCCATCAAAATGCATGGTGAGAGGCCATAATCAGGCCAAGAATGTATGTTTTGGATTGGGTTTGAATCACATGTACTCACCAAGACCTAAAAGCAATATGCCTAGGATGAACAGGATGCACCTAGTTATAAAATGTAACAAATCATTGTATGAAATGTGTCAAGGTAGATTAAGTCCTTCCTCTGCATCAAATACCATGGTCAACCTTTGGCTATATCTTTTCAAGAAGAGGGTGAAACAATTCAATGATATCTGGGATATTAATTCTATGGATTGGATCAGTTGGCACTGTTCCAGAAGTTTCTTTAATTTAAATAATAAAGTTGGCACTGTTCCAGAAGTTTCTTTAATTTAAATAATAAATTTCAAGGGTTTTTGGTGTTTGTGAAGTCACTTGTTTCTATGGAATTTCTTATGAAGTTATGTACTTCCTTGTAGTGCAAGTGTTTAAAGTCTGCTTGTGGGTAGACAATCATTCTTTTTTTTGTTTTCCCAGACTTAATAACAAGTGGAAATGTAAATTTAATGAGAGTAAATGGAAGAGTCTTAAGTCCTCAAGTTTGGAACTATAAGGCTGAAGCGAATACACAGTTTTTATCTTGGAAGGTTTTACATCAAAAGTGAGGATAAATTAACAGCTGAAATTTAAACCGGCATAATGCCCTTTTTGTCATAAGGATGAAAATTTAGAACATATTTTCTAAAGAGGAATATTATGTTCAGTCATTTCCCAGCCATCTTTGAGCATACATTAAGATGGAAAGAAACAATTCTTGGTTTCAGTTTTCATAAGAATATAGTTGCGGGCTGTGAGAGTATTTTGCTGCATCTTTGGAAAAATAGATGCGTGGCATTGTTTTCTAATCACATTTTGCATCAAGACATAAATAATTTTAGGTTTTACTTTTTCAATTCTTTTTATGTGCTCTCAATTAAAGAATAGCAACAAGGTTTGTACTCAATTAAGTGGACAATTTGATCAAATTAAGTACCATTTTTTGCAGATTCAGCAAGTAGATATCAAATGTACCAGACAATTGCATAAGTTGAAGTTCCAAGTTTAATGTTATCCCCAAAGTTGTTTTTCATCTTCAATGTATGCTCGGAAAACTCATTGTATTTTCTGCTTTATAATGCTCTATAATGTTCCAGCTGTTGCTACAGCCCTCGTCTGTTTTGTCAACCAAATATGCTCTTTGTTGTCAGCTAATTGGTTCAGCTGTTTAAGACAATTGCATAAGTTGAAGTTCCAAGTTTAATGTTATCCCCAAAGTTGTTTTTCATCTTCAATGTATGCTCGGAAAACTCATTGTATTTTCTACTTTATAATGTTCCAGCTGTTGCTACAGCCCTCGTCTGTTTTGTCAACCAAATATGCTTTGTTGTCAGCTAATTGGTTCAGCTGTTTAGGATTTATTTTTTTTCTTCTTTTTGCAGTCCTTTTATAGGCTGCCTTTCATTCTATTGTAATCTTTTACAGCTTAAAAAAATTAGGATTTATTTTTTTTCTTCCTTTTGCAGTCCTTTTATAGGCTGCCTTTCATTCTGTTGTAATCTTTTTCAGCTTAAAAAAATTAGGATTTTTTTCGTCCTTTCATAGGCTGTGCTTTTCATTCTATTGTAATCTTTTTCAGCTTAATTTTTTTGTAATCTTTTTCAGCTTAAAAAAATTAAGATGAAGCTAAAATAGAGCTTCAATGGTAGGTTGTTTTAAGAATAAAGCCCCTAAAAGAAAGCTTTTGGACAAAATGGGACCCATCTATCAAGAGAAAAATGAGAAGAGTGGATTAAAAATGACTTGCGAAAATCATATTTCGATGATGTACGCACCATGTATATAGAAATAATGATGGATGAGAATTGAACATGTTGATTGATGTCACTTATAAAGCGGCTGAAATCCTGAAAATTTCCATGTCTGTTTGGATGGATCGGTTGCGTGTAAATGCTCAAGCCATCTGGAAAGCAGGACCCACCTTTAAACTTCCCATGCGATGAGAAAAGAACTCAATAAATGTTCCAACAATTGCCACTATCTGGTTAAAATCTCATTTGAAAGAGATATATCCCACAACTTGAAGCGCTGATTTACAGCAACTGAATCTTTCCCTTTATAGTTTACAATTTTAAACCAGAATTTGAACAATACCATGCTTATGTAAGCATATATTTGGTTCGTACAGTGAAAGAGTGGTAACTTAAACAGCATACTGCAACCCAACAGGTAAACACCACCAGCATCACTCTAACAAGGGCATAGTCTTTCTGCACCATTTGCTGTGTGTTTTTGTTGAAAGGGGTTGAAACAAAGTGAACAGTTATCACAATGAAAAATGCTTGAGAGAAGAAAATGCGATAATAAAATGGGGATTTAATTCTTTTCAAAGGATGAAATTCTGATTATAATCTTCGGAAAAAATGAAGAAACTCTGAAATGGAAGCTGGGTTTAAGAGCCACCACCACCATGCTTGCCATTAACTCACGTACTTCATTTCCCTTTTCGCTAAGGATCTCTATTGGTTGCCAAATTCATTTTACTAAATAAATACACAAAAAAAATAAGTGCATATATTAAGAGGTCTGTCGAAAGCAAGTCAATTATACAAAATGCAACTGAAGAAACACACCTACATCGTAACAAATGTGTTTTCCGATCCACTGATAGTATACAGAGAGATGCCGAGAAAGGCACCCATTACTAACAAATAATGACAACTTTTTCTGTACATGACTTCCGCAGAAATAGGATTTAAGTGATGGTCATGGCTTCTCTGAGACACGAGCTAGTAAGAGTAAATGTGATCCATTTGTTGCTCAAAGCACATTTCATGTAATTTTCTGGACAATTGATTAATAGCAAGGCAGCATCAAAATTTCAAAGCCTGGAATTTCCCGCAGACGGTTTTAACTTGACTAATCAATCAAGATTCAATATATATTACAAATATGGCACATCTTCATTTGTTGCCATATCATATTACAAAGAAATGTACAATATGGGTCATTCCATGAGCCCAAAGAGAAGTATTTCAAAAAAGAATTTATTCAGTACAAGAAGTCTCTCAAACTACAAAGATTACTGGAAAACTTGAGAGACTTTTATGACCATGGACAAAAAGAGGAAAAAATGACACGTAGACTTTGACAAATTGGCAAAAAGCAGAATTTGACAAATTGGCAAAACGCTGCGCAATGCAAGTTTGGTCATATCGGAGGAAAAACCAGATGGTTGGATTTGGAAAAATATGTATCACATCCCCCACTAGGTCAAAGCTCGAATGCATAATCTTCATCAAGAGGTATTTTAAATCTTCATCCAGAGGTATTTTAGTCAAATTTGGTTCCTATCATTATCCCTTGTTTCATCCCCAAAAAGTTCTTTTATCAGACTGCAGGTTGAAACCAATCTATCTGCATCTGTTTTTAATCTAGTCACCAAAGCAATGTCCCACAGCTTTGAGTCATAAGGTTCCAGAAGAGAAGGAGGGTGTCCGTCAACAAAAAAGTCATCCTTGCGAGATAAATTACCATTTGCTTTGCCATCTCCACATAGTACTTCATTTCCATAATGTAAATCATCCACTCTTTCTTCTTTACAGGAATCGTCAGAACTTGTGGCTTCTTTAAATTTTTCATCCTGAAGAGAATGAATTCCAGTAGTTCTTATGCGCATCAGTGAACTTGACTTACTTCCATGGTTCCATTCATACGACATGCATGATTCATTTTGTAAATCTTGCCCCACAAACAAATCACTGTGGTCACCTTGTACTAGCCTGTGTTGAAAAGGTAATGCAAACCCACCCATTTGATCATCAATATCTTCATCCTGGCAATCCATAGCATCATTTTCTCGGTCACAAAAAGTAATCTTGTGAAAGCTCCTATTTGTCATGTGCCCCTCTGATATGTAACCTGCCGTCACTTCATCCTCTTCTTCTGTAGCACCAGGAATTTCATCAGATTCAGAAACCTCATCATCACCTTCACTGCCATCAGATTCTGCTTCTGAATCATCATCTTCATCAATCACCCCGAGTCTGTTACTCAGTCCAATTTCAGAGCCATGCCAATCTTCTTCATCATCATCACTGTCAATGTTTTCTGGGTCAATTCTGTTTTGAAGGGCCCTTCGACGAAGAACAAACACATTGAAATAATAGCTCACCAGCTCCTCTTTGCTTCTTGAGGGAAAGGCCCCAGAAAGATAATTCCAAAAGTTCTTGTTTAATGACACGGGATTCATACTTACAATATCCCAAAAGGTTTCTTCCTCCTGTCTAGTCCATTTTTCTGACACGTTCTCACCCATGTCATCAAATCCCAACAAAGAGAATGCTTCGCCAAGCTTTAGCTTCAATTTTTCCCGTTCAGCTTCAATATGTTCTTTGACACACCGTATAGAATTTTGGTCTGGACATTTACAATCTGTAGATTTCCCTTGTCCTACACAATGGTCTTGAAGTTCACTGTTTGATCCAGCTAAGGGCCACACACAATTACCAAGCAATCTATGAGGGTATCTGTCATCATCATGACATGCTTGGGACAACATCAGATTGGAAGAATCAGAATTAGAAACGCAGACATCAGAGCTCCATGGAGGTATTTCTGCTTGAAATTCAGGTCCTATAGAAACCTTCTTACAATGATAGTAGCCAAAACATGAAGCCGACTCAAAGTGAGAAAATTGTTCCTCATTACAATCAGACTCTACAAAAGTTCTAGAACAGAAGTCTCCAGAATCAGAAACAGACAATGGGGGCAGTGAACAATGTTTTTTCTCTGATCCTTCGCATTCTCGAGTCACTGTTTCAGTATCACAAAGCATGTCTTTGGAGCTTGGGGAGGAAGCTGAGACCTGAATAAAAAGAATGGAGCAGTTAAGGAGAATATAAAGAAAATTCTTCTTCTACAGATACAAACTTCAACATTACAGACTTGCAAAGAATACTGAAAACACTATGCAGACTACTGAAAATTGGATTGATAAGAATTTTGCTTTTAATGTAAAATTGTCTTTGAACATTGCCAATTCTTTTAAACGTGTTTATTATTATTTATTATTAGAATGTGAACTTTGCCACAAAGAGGCAGAACTACTACTATATTAAATTATTAGCCAATATAAGGTATCATTTGAACAAAGGAAAAATCTTCTCCTAATGCAACAAACTTTAAAATTACAGGGTTCTATAGAATGCTGAAATGACTATACAGATTATAGTAAATTTACTGGATTGATTATAATGTGCTTAATATAAAAATAAAATTGAAATTTATGAATTTTTCTTGGTTTGTTTTATTTTTTTGGATCGGTTCTCAGTATGTTTATTATTATTAGTTATTAGAATATACACTTTGCCACACACACAGGCAGAAGAACCAGTATATCAGATTATTAGCCAGTAACAAGTAAAATACTAAAAATTAAACCACCATACAGTTTCCACGATAAGGACCAACAATAAATCAATTTAAATGAAGAGATGTAATGAAAAACAATTATACATTGAGATAAAAACTAAAAAACAGTGCATTGGTCTGTTTTCTATTTTTCAAACACTTGTGCCCCTATGTATTTTGCGGATGTACTTATATATGTTCAACTTTGATTACATAGTGTGTATAGGGGCCACAGTTTTAAAGCACTTTCCACATAAGACAGAGATTTTTTATTGAACTGCAAAAGAACCCTCAAATATTAGCATTTTTTGATATTGACAATATTCGGTCACATCTTTGATCTCTACACAACTACATTATGGTGATGCCCTACATGTCAAACCTGTTGGCATATGGTATAACAAACTAGCAAGAAATACAAGTTACGGGAGACAATGCAGCAAAATGAGTAGAATGCACTAAGGGGAGTCAATAAAGTCAGTCACTTGAGCAACTCATTTATTTTATGGTACTGTGCACTAAACAAGTAAAACTAGATGAGGAAAGAGAGAATGATGTCAAAAATTTGAAACTAAACACAAACTTTAAAATACATAGAAATAGAACTGAAATGTAGAAACAAATAACATAATAAACATGTAGTTAAAACAAACATACCATGTCAAAATCAACATCATTTGAAACCCTACTAGACAATCTGCCATTGTCAATGCTTGAGACTGACATACATGTTTCAATATCCTTGGCCTTCTGTTCGCTATGTAAGCTTCCCTGTGGTTTTTGGAAATTGTCTTCACACAAGTTGGAATCTTGAATTGTCCCATCAGTTAGCACATCCTCTGCCATTTCTTTACTTGCCAAGCTAACTTGAGAATCTATGCATTGCTCCTGTTTGTGATCACAAACACTGTTTTGACTATGTACAAGTCCAGTTGTCACAGAGCCGTCTTTGCCAGTCTTCACAACTTCTACTTGCTTCTGATGAGCTTCATCCCTCTCTGACAAATCAATGCCATCATTAAAAATGATACCATTGCTAAGGTTTATCTCTCTTGATGAAATCAAGAGCTTGTCTCCACAAAAAATTTCCATGCCATTTGGTTGTGCAAACTCTTGGAGATGCATTTTGCTGTAAATGTTATTAGGGACGATCTCACCAATTCCACTTGTCTGGCCAAGACTATATTCTGATTGTCTGTGGCATTTAACAGGTTGGCATGATTTTCCATCTTCCAAAGCCCGTTTATTTCGTTTCAAAACCATGGTGAGTCCTGCAGCAGTATTTAAGTGACACCTCAACACTCTTGAAACCATATAACTAATAAGAATTGAGAAAAAAGGCAAAACTCTGCAGAACTAACATCTTTTGACAAACCCACTATTTTTGGTGGTACCTAAGTTTTAAAATATCAATAAGAGATTCTAGATCTCAGATAAAGATTAGAACACTAGTAAGGTTTCAAAAATTCATGCAGGATACTAAAATTTTGACAAATATGCTTCAACTTAAATCACATGTTGACCTTCACCAGACAGGACACGACTTATATAATTAACGTCCAAGTACCCAAAATTACAACTGCCAACACCAAAAATAGGCAGAGTGACAAACAATTGGACTGAGATAAAAGCTCTGACAGTTGAAAGGATGCTAAACACAGAAATTCATTTAAAATTCTACGCCATTCCATTTTCCTGAAATGTTTGTCCTATTAGCTGTCCTGTTTATGATCCCATTAAGGTAGAAGGAAGAATCCTACTCTATAACATTTGAATAACGTTTCTACTTTTGACTGCAGTAGGACAAAAAAATTCTAAGCCATTCCATTTTCCTGAAATCAAATATATACCATTTCTTCTTTGAATGCAATTTGATTCCTAACAAAGTATAAATTATATAATTACCAATTCCATAAAAAGTATCAAGAACATCAAAACCCCTCATTATTTTAATATGGCCAAAAGCATAATTTGAGATTGCAGATAACTATTAAACTTACATTTGATAAACTAAGGCATTATCCACTTAAGTAACCACTATAACCCACGTGAACATGTATGTTTAAAAAAGACATAAGCATTCAATATAACACAAAAAAATAATAATAATACGCACTCAAATAGTAACATAATTATGGAAACACCAAACTAATATCATATAATATTAGATAATCATAAAGAAACCCTATCACACTGCCTATCATAATACATATATATTTGTACATAGCAAAATAAGAAGATTAACATTTATTGATATAATCATATATATTTATGAAATAAAACATCACATGTATTATAAGCTCTAATCTGCAACCTAAACACATCATCACAATGATGGATTGCATCATATAATCTGAAACACCAATATAATCCATTTTATACCATAGGTTTTCTATAAGAGCACTTTCTTTTACATGTAACTCTTACTTATTATAAAATATAATTAAATTTTAAATTCAAAAAGATTTAAATAAAATAAAACAAATTATTTATTACTGCCTGCGCAAATAAATAATTTAATACAAAAAAAAGCCCATAGGGATGGGCTTGAGTTGTACAAGAAAATATAATTTCATCACAGACACCCCATTCAAATCCTAAGAGATAATAGAGTTGTCAAATTGAGTAGAATGCCACCTGCAACATGTAGTTGCTATTAACACCAACCATCAAAACTCAGTGCAGGTCATAAGTAAATTTGGCAGAAGAGATAACCCTCACTTGAGGCACATAAGTCTAAATTACCTCAAAATGGGTAAAGAACTATCAAATCACCGAATAAAAAAATAAACAAGGACTACCAAACAACAAGCTCTGACTGTAAATGTATATGTATCGATATATAATTGCATATTAAAATTACTTAAGTGAGGTCAAGCTTCAGCAACCCCCAGTTGTTTAAAATGTTTCAGAAGAAAATTAGGCAAGCAAATACGGAAAAAAGAACGAGCTCTAAGACATTTATGATAGAGATACATTCCCAATACAGTATTCTTGTGAAATATTTTAAAATAACTGCATACTAAACATTTTTTAAATCAAAAATAGAAAGTAGATATAAATTAATTATTCCTTCAGCTGCGAATAAATTCTAAATTGCTGCACAAAATAATGAAAAAAATAAGGCTCTAAAAATTATTATTAATTTAGGTTATTTTTAAAATAAAAATAAAAAACACAAAACAATAATTAATTCTTTCAGCTAAAAATAAATTATAAATTACTACACAAAATTTTGAGAAAAAAGGGGTTTTACAAATTATAATTAAATTAAACAAGGAAATCAAATTTCAAATTTTTCAAAAATTAACAAAATTATTCATGAAAATAGCTTATCGCTGAGAAAAATTCCGGGACCTGCCTGCACAAATTACACCAAAAAAAAGAAAAAATTTAAAAAATTCAACGCGCTTCACAATGAAACCCTTGGTAAAAAGCAAATCCTAACCCTCCCGAACGAAAAAAAAATCCGCGTTAAGCGACGATCACATCCAACGATTAACCGAAGAAATCAGCATTAAACAGCTCTAAGTTCATTAAATCAAACGAACCCTAAGGTCGTAAAACCAAACAAACCCTAAGGTCGTAACCTATTTTCATTCGATTCGAACAATTCCAACAACGGCCATACGAAAATACCTTCTCGTTCAGACTAAAACATAATCTTCACACCCAGAACACGAAAGATCAAACCCACAAAATATAAACCCTACAATATCCAAAAACATAAATCACAGCATAGATCACAAGAAATTCAAGGCGGGCCTCAAATCCCTACCTCCCGATCGGCGAATTTGGATGCCGTGCAAGAAATATGAAAGCCCTCGAAGATCGACCGAATTTGGGGAAAGACGGAAAACCCTAGTATACAATATTCTCAACGGCAGACGGTAAAATTGGTCTCAATCGAGAGAGGGGCCTAAAGGGTATTCAAAAAAGAAATTGTTTGAGCCCAAGATCGAATCAATCGGACCAGTAACGACTGCGAATCGAAGCCCGATGAGATCTGTAGGGTGTGGCGAAACGAGGGTTTTGATGAGTTTGTATTGTATTGGTTAAGGGGAAAAGCCGGCTTTCAAAGATCTCGTAAGCGCGTTCACACGTGAACACTTTGGCTTAATGTAAAACTTCTCATTTGTCTTTTCTTGGTTGCTTACCATCCGCCTACCATTATCTCTACTCTTTATTTCTTTATAATAGTTTGTAGCCAATTGTATTCATTTTCCTAGCATTTTCCTAGTTTTGTTTGTAAAACTTTTTTGGTCGGTAGAGGTAGACTTTAAAAGGTTGTATTTTAGAGTAGGTGGGAGTTTTTTATTCCAATGTGTCAAATTATGTCATAGGTTTTTTCAAAATATTGACTTATATTTTGTAAGTATTGGTTTTCAATTAGTTCATGTAAGTATGAATTGTCGCTTAATATTTATTATATCTTCTAGATATGCATAAGGATGAAGTATCAAGACATTTCAGGAGGTCATCCATCTCAATATTTATGACTTGTATTCAAAAATAGAGTTTCCTCTAAGATCAAGTTCATTTAAGTCTCTACTTTGTTGACTTGAAAGCTCCACATTTGAATCCTTAAAAAATGCATCACTTTATACGATGTTAATATTTAAAGTGAAGGACTAGGGGCTTGGCTTGATTGGTGAGAGCTTCATGTGGTAGGCACAAGGTCACGAGGTTTAGTCGCCCCAGCTCACATGGTATTGGCGACACAATGTTAATTTTTAAAGTGAAGGACTAAAAGCTTGGCTCGATTGGTGAGAGCTTCATAAGGTAGGCATGAGGTCACAATGCCTAGTCCCCCTAGCTCACGTGGTACTAGCGACACACTACAATTTATTGTGGGGTTGCTCGATGCGTATGCGTATGCGTATGCATATGCGTATGTGTATGTGTATGCGTATTTGTGTATGTGTATGCGTATTTGTATTTGTATGTTTGTGGAGGGGTGGTTTAGGCTAATTAAACAAGATTTGTTTTTGTTTACTTAAAGTTCTTGTTGATATTTTGGAGATGTAATTTGATTTTGGTGTTGTGAGATGAAATGTGGGTAGAAATAACAATGTACATATTTTATGTAACCATTGAATAAAATGGTTATGGAGACAAGAAAAAGATTATGTAAGGTGTAAAAGAACAATAAAAATAAAAAATAGATGATAAGTGCATTAAGAAGGAAGCAACAATGATTGAAATGTTAAGTAAGCTCAAAACAATTTAGAACACATTAAATGATGTGAGGATTGAACTAGGATCAACCCTTGTTGAATATGGATGATATTTTTTACAATATTTTATTGTAACATTGTTATTAAAGTACAAGAAGATAATCAGTTGTATACTTCCAAATTGTAGAAAAAAATGTATTGCAATACATATAAATATGTCGAACAAAACAATTGTGTGAAATTTTGAAGAAGGAAATTGATACAACTTAGTCGTGTGTAGTATTATATTTGTAGCAAAAAGAAGTTTAAACTTTTAAGGAGCATGTAAAGTTATTAAATATTTAAGCAATTTATTTTGAAAATTACTATATTTTAAAATCAAAGAGAATTATATGAAATAAAATAACTTCTCATTCAATGATTATATACAATTCACTTAATATTTATATAAAAATAGTGAAAAATTAAATGGATTTGTATATGTGGGAGGGTGCTTATTGCATGTCGGCTTTCCTTGATTTATAATAATGACATTAGTCCATATTACATGGATGCCCATTATAATAATGGCATTAGTCCATATTACATGGATGCCCATGACATTAAATATATTTATTACTCTTTATGTCATGTTCAAAAGGATGATTTGAAGCTGGTGAGCAATTAGAAGGGTTGCATTATTCCTTCTTCTTTTTTAAAAAAAAATGCATGAAATTATTAGAAGAAAAAGAATGTACAATAGATATCAACAACTTGGAAGAAGGCTCTACCAAGCCAAAAAGCTTGAGAGAGTGAATACAAATAAGCTATACGTCAAGAAGGCAATTGAAAGCTAAAGATTTTGAGCAACAATCAATTACAATAAGAGAAAAGATTACTTTTCTCCAAGAGTACAAAGCATTTAATCGTCTATAATGGTATTAAACATTGCAAGTGGAGACCCATTGTGGTCTTTAGCAATAGCTGCCAGCTAAGATTGCACTCTAAATAACTATGACTATACTTCAGAGTTGTTTTTGTGCTTCTCCTTCAAGACTTTGGCAAGAGTTGCCTACTACAATATAATATTAGAGAATAAACCATGCATAATCACTTTTTTTTGGAGGAAAGGCACTAGAAAATATAGCTATACATTGGAGCATCCAAATATGAAGAAGGATATATTGCCAAAAAGATATTGAAATAATATTATGAGAAAAGTGAAACCCTAGAAGAGCTTATTTCCATTTTAATTTTATATTAAATATGATTGGAATAAGAGACATGATTGTTTTGAACAGTTGGAATACTGAGAGGGGGGGTGAATCAATATTCCCTGAATTTATTTAAACCAATCTTATTAATACTTTGCAAATTTACTTTGATTAGAAAGGAATGAATGATTAAATGAATCGCAAACACAAAGATATCATCCACATCAATATGCACAAGAGAACACCAGATTTTTGTGTGGAAACCCATTAGGAAAAAACCACAAAGAGGGTTAACTCTCAATATAATATAGCTAGTTATAGAATATTATAAGTGCTCGTTGCAAGAATCACTTCCCAAGGCTCACTGCCAAGATGAAGGCTCGTGGCCAAGAGGGCTTACTGCCCAAAAGAGAACAAAAAAAAAATGAACTGCTAAAGTTGCATCTTACATATGCATGAATTACAATTCCAATTAAGCTCAGTAGATAGACTTCTCACACTTCAATCGCTCTTCAGTTATAATGCTACAATCACATCTGATCACTATGTTGCACTTCTATCTTTATATCTCAATCTCTCTTACATTCTTACACATACTCTTCTCATATATCATCAAAGGAATACAACTCATATATATATATGGATTCATATCTCAAGTCGGCCATACATGCCTTACAAAGATATATATTTTACACACTATTACAGTATGCTTCATACTTTTCATTCACATAGGTTGGCCAAGGATATAACAAAAATTAATGACAACTAGGATATGTGTACATGTTATTCATAATGTTTAACCATTTCTTGAAACCGCAAAATCAAAAATGACCAATTAAGGAAATGTGAATGTCAAAACACATTGTTATGTTCCAAAGGAACAAAGCAACTGACGGACTGAATTGCCGAACCGAGTATCTTACCTTTTGGAGATCCAAAACATGTGCAATATGGAATATAGATATGTCTAATATACATGAGTGTACTACCCAAACTGCAAATCTATATCTCCAACTATGGAGCAACACGAAGCAAAACATGATGGACAAAATCACTAAAATACCAGAGTAACAATAAAACGAGTCAACAAAAATATGTTGACATCAATGACAACCAATAGCCAACACAACATTCTCCTTCATCAATGACAAAACTCCAATAGATTGCTTGCCAAATCTGTGGTGTATGCTTGCAAGTCCAAAAGGCATGTTTGATAGTTTCTAACTTGAGACAAAAGGGACATTAGGTAGAGTGATTGGGATGGAAGGTGAGATGTCTCCCACAATAATTTTATATTATAAAATCTTCCATGCTAAAAATTGAGCTTTGGCCTCAGCTTTGGATTTCCATACTGAATTGCTCAAGTTGCACCACATAGAGTTGGACCAATTCAATATCCATTTTAGATTGTCTTTGTTTGATTAGGATTGGATGGAGGATTTTAGGGTAAATTAGTTTGAGAGGAAAATTATTTATATTATATCCCAAACACCACCTCCAATCTTTAAAGAAATTGCACGAGATGGGAGTACAAAGCTTTAATTGAAGATCCAAAGGAACATATTCTTATACCTTGTGAATATCATTGATAAGAGTTTGGGACAATTTGAAGTCATTCTTTAGTTGAATGTCATTTTTCCAAGTGAAGGATGTAAATTCCCATATATCCCTAAATTTCATGGTGCCTTGTTTGAAAAGGAGTTTGATATGTAATAGGGAATTAGCAGCAAGAGATTGCTCTTGGAAATTTATTAGTTTATTCCAACAAATAAACAAAGCTAATAAACTCATGCCATGACTCAGATACAGTTCATTTGATTCAAGAAGAGGAGATACTAGTTGGCAAGCTTTCCATATGCTTAAAAATTGTATGGAGGCTTGAGGTTTGAAGTATCGAGCCATAAGAATTATATCTTTCCATCCAACCTCTTTCCAACCATTGTTAGCTTTAGTAGTAGCAATTTTGTGCCTTATAAGGGACTTACATGGAGCTACTTTGTGGAGAGATCTAGTAATCCATTTGGGAACGAGGAAGATCCCTTGCGTGAGAGGATCAGTCACTCCTAACGCTCCTTTGTTTTTTTATTGAATGCAATATAACCATGAAGCTATTGGTTGACCTTTTTTGTTCCATTTTCCCCATAGAAACCCTTTAATTAATTTAGTTAGTTGATTATGACAACTTTTAGGAGGAAGCCAACGTGATGAAATGTAAATATGGCTTGCAAAAAGCACCTTATTAGCAATTTGTATGCATATAGCCATAGAAAGTAATTTGATTGACGAAAAATGAAGTTCATTTTTTAGTTTATTGATAAAACACTTCCACATTTTACGTAGGGACACTCCAATACCAAAAGGGATGTCAAGACATACTTAAATTACACCATGCTTATCGAATTTCCATTATGGACGAACCCAAGGAGATGGTCGATCTATTGAAGTCATCCAAAATTCAGTTTTATTATGAGAGAGTTGGGAGACAAATGTTGAACAAAAGAGGTCCAATGCATCAAGGGTATCTTTTTTTTTTGTTCTTTTATTTTTCTTATTTATATTTGTAAATAATTTTCTTGCATGTTGCCAACATCTTTCAAAGAGGAAACGGTGAAGTTACTTAAAGTAGAATTATTAATGCAAGTGAGTGCTAGACCATTGGGACTTGTGGGTGAGGAAATCGAGCATATTAGGTGAGTTGCAATGATTGTAGCTAAGAAAATAATAGAAGTGAGAACCTTCTACTAACACTTGGTCATTCAGGATGGTGTCGTGCGTGCAGGGGCTCGCGAGTGGCCGAGCTAGGGTTTTGATGCCCTAGCTCATGGGCGGAGGGGTTGTAGGTGCGTCGAGGGAGGGAAGTGCAGGTGCTTCGGGGGAGAGGAGTTGAAGACGGTGTTGGGCAGGGAACTGTCGAGGGTGGGGAGGGAGGAGTGGTGGTCTACGCGTGGGGTTTTGGCTACGCGCAGTTGGGGTTCTGGCTTGCTGCAGGCCGAGCGTTTCCAGTGGGCCAGGGGGATTTGGTTGGCTCCTCCTCTCGGTGGTGCTTGTGAGGAGTGGGGTATTGGGGGTCGTGCCTTCTCGAGTGGCCCTTAGGGGTGTGGGTCCTTTATATTATATTTTAATTTTTTTTAAGCTCTGATGTCGGGTAATGGTGGTGAGGCCTCAAAGGTACCTCCCACCATGGATTATCATGTTGTGGTGGGTTCAAAACCCCCACTCCAGAGTATGAATACTTTTAACAATAACCTTTTCTCATCAGAATCGGGGCCTGGGAGTGTTGGTAGCTCTCGCATTATGAAGATTAATGGTTGCCTAAAGAGATGCAGTGAGAGGCCAAAGCTGGTTATTCCTCTTGAGATGATAGTTGAAGACATTGAATACTTTTCAAAACACACGCTATACTGCAAGTTTTGGGGAATGAGGGTTTCTTTGCAGTTTTTGGAAAATTGGGCACAAAGGACTTAGGCACCGGAAGGAGAAATGGAGATTATGTTGCTGGCAAATAACTACTTCATGGTTACTTTCAACTGCATGGAGGATCGTAATAGGGTCTTTGAAGGAGGCTCGTATTTTACAACCAGGTGGGGTTGTTTATCAAACCTTGGCATGTGGGGTTTAACCCTTCGGAGGAGCTCCCAAATAAGGTTCCAGTGTGGGTTCGTCTACCATGTTTTCCAATGGAATGTTGTCGGGAGGATGTGCTACAGATGCTTGTCGCAGTGCTTGGGAAGCCAGTGGGATCTTCAACACAAACCCTAGGGAGAAAGGTAATGGCCTTTGCACGTATCTGTGTTGAAATTGATCTTAGTAAACCTTTGCCATATGCTATAGATATGTGTGTGGGCTCTTACTCATGGGTTCAGTAGTTAGATTATGTGATTTTACCATTTCGTTGTCGTATATGTCATGAGTATGGTCATTTGTAGCGTAAGTGCCCTAGATATAAATCAGTGGTGCACCAACCTCAACAGTCGGCCCAGAGCCAAGATAGGGTTGATAAAGGAAAAGCTGCTATGTTGGTCGAGGTAGTGGGTGCTGATGGTTTTGTCTCAACTAAGACAAAGAACAAGAATTGAGGACAAAAGAGGTCCTTATAGGACAAACATGAGGAGGATACCTTTAACAGATTTGAGGCCTTGGATGACCTTAGCCAACAAGAAGTGAATCTGGGGTTAACCCCTTTGGATCAAGGTGCTTTAAGGGGGGGGGGGGTCCGAAAATAGTTATTGAGGACTTTACCTAGGTCCTGCTAGTGGTTGGAAGCCAGCAAATGGAGATGGATCAAACAATAGGGGTCCAGTTGGGACTCACTCCTGGTTCGGAGATGAATTTGGTTGAGGGGGAGGGTTCTCCGATAGCTTTGAAATTGGAACCGGTTGGGATTAAAAGTAATAAGTCCTTCGTTCACTTAGGTCTGCATCAGAAAGATATTAAGAAATGTGCTTCAGAGAAGAACTCAAAGGTTGGCAGAAAGAAGGATTTGGATAAAATCAAATTGATGGGAGAGAATTTGGTTGAGTCAGTGTCAGTAAAGACTTTGGATTCTCACTTTTCCAATCATCCAAAATGATTGTGCTTTCATGGAATGTGATGGGCTTGAATAGCGGCCCTAGACAAAAAGTTGTTCGGGAATTGATTAGGAATCATTCATCTGATGTCATATTCTTGCAAGAAACTAAACTGTCGATGGAGAGTATGATGGGTTTGGTGTCGAAGCTCTGGGGGCGGGGCGAGTGTCAGTGTATTGGGGCAACTAGTTCCTCTGGAGGGGTGGCCTGTCTTTGGAACCCTTTAAGGATTCACCCTATCTGGTGGGTGGCTTCCAGATCCTCGTTATCCAGGGTTGCCTCTAGTCTTGAGACTGGGGATTTTTTTCTTGTTTACTAATATCTATGCCCCCACCGATCTTCAGGGTAAGCAAAACTTATGGTCTCATATTTCTTGTATGCGAAGGTTGGTCCCTTTTCATCCTTGGATTATGGCAGGAGATTTCAATGTCATCCTTGAGTTGAGTGAGAAGAAGGGGGTATCATGCGGTTGGAACCTTCTTCTTTCCTTTTTCAGGATAGTATATCTTCGCTACATCTTGTTGATATTAAGCCTAGTAATGATTTGTTCACTTGGAACAATAGGAGAGTGGGGGAGTATTGGATTGCAGAGAGGCTGGATCAGTTTCTCTAGTTTTTGGGTTGGTGGAGGGTGGTCCATAAGTTCTGAGATTCTTGACTGGAGTGGGTCAGACCACTGGCCTATCAAGTTGGTTTCTTCTTCTACCCAGGTTGCTCGCTCTCCTTCCTTCAAATTCCAACTTATGTGGCTTTAGGATCCTCATTTGCAGGCTCTTGTTGAGCAGTGGTGGAGGAAGGGGAGGCTGGCCTTTGGCACTACTATGTATACTTTTGCCAAACAGTTGCATTTTGTTAAGTTTCAGCTTAAACAGTAGAACCAACAGGGTTTCGGGAACATTTTTCACACTAAGAAAGCTGCCCAAATAGTGTTGAATGGCATCACTAGTGAAATCAAAGAGCATGGTTTGTCTGAAGCCTTGCTTAGGGAGGAGGACAAGGTTGTCAAGGCTTTAGAGGAATGGGAGCTCAGGGAAGAAATATACTAGAAATAGAGAGCACGTATTGATTGGCTTCAAGTGGGCGATAAGAACACTGCTTTCTTCTTCAACTCTATGAAAGCAAGAAGACATGGAAATTTCATTCCTGCTCTGGTCAATGATAGAGGTGAGTTGTTATTATCCTTGTAGGAGATCTCTAGGGAGTCTTTACAATATTTCTGATCCCTCTTTAGTGAGGATTCTCAGGGGGAATTGGTGGAGGAGAATCAAGTTCTCGCTTGCATTCCTTCTCTTGTTACTAGGGAGATGAATGAGAAGCTTGTGGATCCTATTTTTCTAGAAGAAATCGAGAGGATTGTTTTTTACATGAGGAAAGGAAAAGCTCCTGGTCTGGATGGGTTCTCGGTTGAATTCTTTCAAGAGTTCTAGGATATCATCAAACTAGACTTACTGGAAGTAGTCCAAGAGTCTCAGAGGAATAAATGGATGCTTCGGGCTTTGAATGCAACTTTCATTGCACTAATCCCCAAGTGTGATGGGGCCAACCGGTTAGGCCAGTTCCGCTCTATCTCTCTCTGCAATGTGATTTATAAGATCATCTCTAAGCTGATAGTGGATAGGTTGAAGAAGTGTTTGGGGGATGTTATCTTTGAGGAGTAGAGCGGGTTTGTGGAAGGGCGTCAAATTTTGGATGGTGTGGTCATTGCTATGGAGACCATTCATTCTATGGCAACCTCCAAGGAAAAAGCTATGTTTATCAAGCTGGACATGGCTAAGGCTTACGATAGAGTCCGTTGGTCCTTCCTCCAAAAGATCCTCAGGGCTTTTGGCTTTGCTGGGGAATGGATCCAATGGGTTATGAGTTGTGTTACGTCCACCTCTTTCTCAGTGCTAATCAATGGTGATCATACTGAGTTGTTTGGTGCTTCTACAGGTCTTCACCAAGGGGACCCCCTTTCCCCTTATTCATTATCCTGGTTGAGGGCCTAGGGAGGCTGAATAAGCATAATGTGGGTCTGGGCAGTATTCAAGGTTGGAGTTGGGGTATTGACTTGCAGCCGCAATCTCATTTGCAGTTTGTTGATGACACAGCCCTGATGGGACTTGCTCGGATCAGAGAAGCTACTAATCTGTGTAAGGTTTTGGATGTTTAGCTGGCGGCCTCGGGCCAGTTGATCAATGAGGATAAATCTTCTATCCTTTTCTTCAACACTCTTGGAACTATTCAAAGGAGGATTGCTCTTATCTTGAGATTCCAAGTTGGCTCTTTGCCCTTGACTTATTTGGGTATTCCTATTTCTCTTGGTAACCCGCCACGGGAGTCATGGCAGGGTATCTTAGATAAATTTCACTTGAAGGTCGAACACTAGACTCATAGATGGTTATCATTTGCTAGGAAGGTTCAATTGATTCAGTCAGTGGTTCAAGCTCTTCCGATTTATCAATGTATGCTTCAAGTGGCTCCTAAGTGGTTCTTGAAGGGTTTGGACTCTCTAGCAAGGCAATTCTTATGGGAAGGCAATCTATCCTCTTCCAAATGGAGTCTTGTCAATTGGGACTTGGTGTGTAGCCCAAAGCAGTCGTGGGGGCTTGGTTTAAGGCAGGCTATTTTATTCGGGGAGGCTATGGCAGATAAATTGTACTGGAGGTGGTGTGTCGAGCAGGATCGAGGCTGGGCTAAGATTTTGGCCTACAAATATATGCAGAGGATCCCATTGGAGGAGGTTCCAAGATATCCACTTAAGGGACAAGGCCCATCGATTTGGTATACTCTCAAGAAGGGGGCTTCTCTCATTAAGGAAGGACTCTTTTGGATCTACAGGAGGAGGGAAGAGGTCCTTTTCTGGAATGACTCTTGGGATGGTTACCCCCCCATCCTTGATCAGTTTCTTAACCTCGTGAACCTTAGCCAGAGGTTTTTGGAAGCAGGGTGGTCAAGGGTGAGTGACTTCAAGGCTATTTATAGGTGTGGGTGGTTGGAGTTGGAGCAGTGGAAGGCTCCTAATGAGTGGTCAGTTGCTGGGATGGAGGAAGAGTGTACTGAGTTGCATGGCATTCTGGCAAGTAGACACTGTAGTGCCCTCAAGGGTAGGGATGGGCTTGCCTGGTCTCTGAATCCTAAGGGAGTCTTTATTATGGCTAGTGGGTATCGGGAACTATTGAACCGAAGATTGGAGGGAAGAGAGGTGCACTGGTGGAAACAGGTGTGGAATAATTTTTCTTGGCCGAAGTGCAACTGCTTTGCTTGGACTCCGGCCTTGAATAGATTCCTAACTTGGGACAATATTCGCAAGCGGGGATTCTTGGGGCCTTCTATTTGTATTTTGTGTGGTAATGGGGAGGAAGATTCCTCATATATGTTCTTCATATGCCCCTTGTCTATGCTTATTTCATTAATGGTGGGGGGTGTGGAAGCACCCTTGTGTTCACGCAGATTCTCTGGTGGAGTTTTGGAGCAGGTTGGGCAGACCTCCTTTCTTGTCCTCCTTCCTCTAGACTGTCTGGTATATTGGGCCCATTTTCATACTCTGGCAGTTCTGGCTTGAGAAGAACAGGAGGATCTTTCGCGAGGTTAGACTGTTAGTTCAACAAGTGTGGAATAGAATCATGGTTATGATTCAGGAGACGGTGGAAGCTAAATGTGAGGTGAATTTTCCTTTGGATAGAGATGAGGCGGATATTGTGAGTAGGTTTGGCTGGTAGGAGTTGTCTCCCACCTCTGCTTGTGTCAGGAGAGGTAGACGTGCTATGAAGAAGGTCCAAAGGGTGGGAAAGTGGAGACCCCCTCAGGATGAGTTAATCAAGATCAACACTGATGGCTCCTCCAGGGGCAACCCAGGCCCTACTGGGGTCGGTGCTGTTGGTAGGAATTGTATGGGGGAGGTGGTTTTCTTCTTTTCAGTGCATAAAGGGAGGCAATCTAATAATTTTATGGAGGGACTTGCTATTCTATATGCCTTGGAGCGTGCTTGGGAGTTGGGTCGAAGGAAGGTTATCTGCGAATCAGATTCACAAATTATTGTTAACTTGTTGATAGAGAAGAAGGTGAGTCAGATTCATTGGCAGCTGGCAGGGATTGTTCATCAGATTCTTCAAATTAGTTCTTTAATGGAGCAAGTGTCTTTCATCCACATTCCCTGTAATGGAATAGAGCAGCTGATTGTTTGGCTAAGTGGGCCTTGAAACATGACAGTGATTGGAAAATTGAAGGTTGGGAGCATCTCTCCTCAGATTACTGTCAAGTCTTGCAGAAGATTTTTGCTAAGGACATGGATAGTTATGATGTTGGCTGATCATGGGCTGGGCTTGTGGCTCTTTTTTAGGGCCTTAGGGTTCTGGTCCTCCTTGTAATTTTTGTGTTTGATTTTCAATAAAGTTTTTACCCCTTGATTCAAAAAAACACTTGTTCATTCATTTGGATCATCAACAAATAGTTCAAATTATTGGTGTCCTTTGTAATGGGAAGTGCCAAGTGGTTTTCCTATTTAATTACATTATAAGTTTTGTACTATGTCCTTCAATGTCTTTTAATTTAGTAATATAAAATTTTAAAAATTTACATGTGAAGGCTTTAATAGAACCTTCATTTATTGATTAGAAAAATTACAAAAAAATAATGCATGTAATATTACAAATATATTATTAATCATATTAAAATATTATTGTTATATATATTTATTTGTTTCATATCCATTAAACTTTTACATTAACATTTTCTTTCATCTCTCACAGTTTTTAAAAAAAATCTCTATAATTTTGCAAATCTTTATACCAATATTTTCTTTGTGTGTGTGTGTGTACCAATATTTTCTTTGTGTGTGTGTGTGTGTATGTATATATACACATGTATACATATATATACATAAACATGTATATTTGTGTGTGTGTACGCACACACACACACACACACGCACACACACACACACACACACACACACACACACACACATATATACATGTATATACATGTGTATGTATACATGTATACACATATATATATATATACACGTATATGTATATACATGTATACATATATATGTATATATGCATGTATATATACATATATCTATATATGTGTGTGTGTATGTGTATGTATATATGTGTGTATACATGTATATATATACATACATGTATACATACATATATATATATATATACATACATATATATATGTATATATATATATATACATACATATATATATATACATATATATATATATACATATATATATATATACATATGTATACATATATATATATATATATATATATACATATATATATATGTATGTATGTATGTATATGTATGTATGTATATGTATGTATATATATGTATATATACATATATACATATATATATATATGTATATATATATATATGTATACATGTATGTATATATATACATGTATATACATATATATGTATACATGTATGTACATATATGTGTATATATGTGTGTGTGTGTATGTAACAATAATAATTTAATATTTATACATGTGTGTGTGCCCGTGTGTGCATTGTTATACACACACACACACGTGTATATATATACATATCTATATACATATCTATATACATATATACATACATGTATGTACGTATATGTATGTACATACATACATACATATATGTGTGTGTGTGTGTGTGTGTGTGTGGCGCGTTGTAGTAGAACGGAGTTCAAGAGGGTGGCAAACGAAGGTGGCTTAGGAAAAGGAGGCAAGACCTCTCTTTTTGATGTGGTTTTTCACACAAGTCTACAGTAGAGTATAAGGGTTCTAAGAGGGAGGAAAACAAGCAAAAGGAACCAATTTAGGTTGTAAATGTCTCTGGTGTAGTGGATAAGGACTTGATGGCACTAAGAAAAACAACAATTAATGGTAAGGTGATAGGTTGTCTTAGGTCAAGGATAGACATCAAAATTGATCAAAATATGGGTGTGGGAGACTTGGAAGCTCATTTTGGTTGTTAACTTACTTCCCAAATATTTCTTTATTGTAGATTTCTCTTATAAAAATGAAAGGTTCAAAGTTTAGACCAAATCTCCATGGAAATTCGAGAAAGATTTTGTGCATGTCCAAAAAGGGTGCCTGAACTTCAACCCTACGAACATGGATCCTTTGGATATACAATTTTGGATTCACCTATATAACCTTTTGTTTGAATATTGGTTAGGGAATTGTCTCTATCAAATAGGTGAGAGTCGATGGAATGCCCTAGATTTAGATGTGGGGGATAGAGAGTGCAAGGAAACTTGAAGTCAACTTTATGAAAATTTCCACATAATCCAATTTAGATTTCAACAAAATAATCACATAGAATCTACATGCAATGAATAGACAACATACCCATCAAAGATGACAAGAAATATACTCTGGGAAAACCTTCATGAGATAGAAAAAAACCCAACCTCCAAAAACATCCATCACCATGTATTATTTAGCAATGAAACAATACAATACAATTGTGAAATCATCAACAAGCCATCAACAAGCACTCCATGTGAACAAGCATGTAACCACACATCCCATGCCATGCTTCCAACCTCCACAAATACTAAACCTGGCTATTTGGCTTCTTAACCTAAACAAATACCCTTGTGGTTGCTTTTATAGACACAAGCTCCCACAAAACCACCAAGTGGTATTACATCAAAACCATGTGCTACAAAACCACATGCAAATAACATGGGCTAATTACCCCATTGATCCCACTTCTAATATTGGGTACTTTTTTAAATGAATTTCCCTGATATTAAATAAATACAATATAATATCCCAATGTTATAATACAACTCATCAAGTGGTCCTTAGAATATTCCCAAGGAATCTCTACATGTTACATGTCCATGTGCAACATCAAATAAATAAATATTACATTACATATCCTTGGGAAACTCATATAATAAATAAATATTACAATTACAAACATTATTATGCAAGGTGTACAACACCTATTTTCCCAATAGGGACTCAACTTTCTTGGTAATGATCTCCTTAATAGTTATCAAAAGCATTTCCTCCCCAAAACATTTGTGCATGTTGACACGGGATTCGCTCTAGGAGGTGGATATCAAGGAACCCAATTTTTTTTTTATCTCAAATGTCAAAGTAAGAAGTATTATGTCTCCTCTTGTAGGATGCCACTAGCAAAGTGATGGCAAGCTAAGATGAATGTTCCAATTCAAGGTGCTTCTCCTGAGCTTACTAAGGATTCCAACCTACCTTTGTTGTCGTGTCCTCTAGAGGTGGACAAGATAACTAATGTGGTATCTTCATCATAGGTGTTGGAGGACATCGAGAATATTAGAAAACATGCTCAACCTATGGAGGTTGTTGTTTATTCCCCTAACAAAGGCAATATGAGATCCGAGGATATTGTGGAAATGAGGGGATCAAGGAAGACTTCTCTACTTCTAGCTCAAAGAAAGATAACTAGTTGGAGAAAAACTTCAAGGATAAACATGAGCTTTAAGTGGAGATTGTTGGCACTTCAATAAGGATATTGAGAAGGCTGTTGATGATTGTGGATACAACATATTAAGGATGATTACTATCTTAATATTATTATTTTGTCATTGATGTCAAGAAATTGATTTTCTAATTCAGTATGATGTTGCCATATCTTAAGAAGTATGATTTGATGAGTATAAAGATGTCGGTAAAAGACACAGAAAGAATATGATGAATAAGGGGAGAAATAAGTTATTCAATGGGCAACTATTACCGAGTTAGACAATGATGAGATCATGATGTTTAGATTATTTTGATATCATACATATGTTATTGATTGTAAGGTTAATACCATACTATGTTACCGAGCAAAGAACCTAGTCGGTAAACCCTAAGGTTATCGCTATCGGTTAATGAAGGCGAAATGTCTACCGAGTGAAGTTTAGTATTTACCGAGTTGCAACCAAGTAATAACAAAATGCATTAAATGATTACATGCATTATTTAATGAAGGAAGCTGATGATTTGGCTATGATTAAATGATTGGTATGCCATGAATGAAGTTTGTTAAAGAATCTATGGCAAAGGAAAATCGGCAGGAAGATCTACAGCTCAGATTGAACCGCAATACCCTAGCACAAGTTCCAAGAAATGTATGCAAGTTCCAAGGCGGGGTAACACGTTTTCAGATCGACGAATACATTGAACCTGGACAAAGTTTGAAGATCTGATGGCTATGATTGATCATGGGAAATGTGATCAAGGAGATTAAGCGGTTGGCAAATTGTTTATAAATAAGGAACTGTTGTTAAACAATGCATGCAGGCAAGTGTATGCACGGGGATGCTACATAGTGATTATCGAGCACTGAAGCTTGAAGACCTATTTTGTATAATCGAGTATAAAGCCCAGCAGATGGACAAGATGAGTCCTATATTGTATTGAGCCAATAAGAATCTGCTTTAGCATTTTAGATGTGAAGTTGTAGATAGATTTTTATTACTGTTATTTTGTGAAGTGACAGAAAATCTCTTAACCAAGTGGACTTAATAGTCTTATTTGTAAAACCCTCTAGCAAGGTGACATTTTGATTGAGTGTTTGAAATCCTTTAACAAGGTCACTTCTAACAAGGTGAAGATCCTAACAGATATGAGGGAAATCCCTTAACCGGGTCACATCTAGCAATGTGTTTGTAATCTTTAACAGGATTTGCTTTTAACTGAGCATACTCTAGAAGAGTATATTTCTCAGTGGGTCTGAAATCCCATAGTGGTTTTTCCCTATTTGGGTTTCCACGTTAAATCTGGTGTTATGAGTGTTATGGTGTTTATATGCTTTTGAGTTTGCATGTTTAGCAGTTTTGGATATATTACTAAAATATATGTTACCGAGGTTGAATCTGATGTTTTTATGGAAGATTAAGTTTGCATGATTCACCCCCCCCCCTCTCATCTTATTTGCTTGGCATCTATACTTACATTAAGTATCAGAACCATCAATTGGTATCAGAGCTTTGGACTCCGGAAGAAAAAGTTTAAAGGTACTTGAGGCAAAGATCCAAAGATGTATAAGAGGGATGCACCGAAGCTGAACAAGTCAAGTTTCTCTACATGGCAGAAAAAGATGAAGCTGTGCCTATCAGGAGTTGGAGAATATGTTGTAAATTATCTAGAGAATGATTTCATCACACCGAGCACCTATCCATTGACAATGGAAGAAATAAAGGCAAAGCAAGAACATATCCAAGCAATGATTGAAATAACATCTGCATTGACCGATTTAGAGTTTAATGATCTAGAAGGCTACAATGATGCAAAGGCTATGTGGGACAAGCTCATATCAGTGTATGGAGGAGATGAATAAGTTCAAAGAGAAAAAGTGGACAATCTAAGAGGGCAACTTGAATCTATGAGGATGAATGAAGGTGGGAACATAACCCAGTACAGTACAAGACTAAAGGAGATTGTCAATCAAATCAAAGGAGTGGGTAGAGCCATTGAAGAAAAGGACATAACAAGTAAGTTGTTAAGAACCCTTCTACCAGCTTATGCAATCCGAGTCTCTGCAATCAATGAATGGAGGTCTGTACCAAATATGCCAGTCTCTTTAGATGCTACTATTGGTAAGCTACATGCATTTGAGTTAAGTAACTTTGATAACAATGGGTCATCGGTAAATAAAGTTGAATCTGCATTTAGTTCTTTTCATCTTGATGAATCTAATGATTACAATGAAAGAAAGTATAAGTACTTTGAAGGAGATCACAGTGGAGCAAGTGAAAGATTTCGCAAGAACATGGAGGAAGTACACAAACTGTATGAGGAAATCAGAAAGCAAGAAGAGTTTGAAGCACTATTAGGCAGAAGTTTACTGAGAGGCAAAGGTAAGTATAAAGGAAAACTACCTTTGAAATGTTTCAATTGTGATAAGATAGGACATATGGCTTCTAACTGTCCTGACAAAGATTCTACTGAAAAGAGAGATTACCGAGATGACAGACATAAAGATAATCATTACAGAGGACACCGAGACTTCAGAAGAAGAGATAGAAAGACATGCTTAATAGCTGATGAGGAATCCAATGATGATAAATTAGATGAAACTGATACAGAGGAAGTAGTTTATGTGGCTATCAAAGATGGATCAGATGAAGAAAGGTATGAAGAAAAAGCCCTAATATCTCACATAAATACTAATGACTCTTGGATCATAGATAGTGGATGCTCACATCACATGATAGGTGATAAACACAAGTTTGTTATGTTAGAAGACTATGACGGAGGCTATGTAAGATTTGGTAATGATGCATCATGTCCGGTAAAAGGTAAAGGATCCATAACTGATAGGGAGGATAGTGCTAGGTGGTTGTTAAGTGGCTAGTATGTTTGCTAGGTAATAGCTCCTTACTATTTTCAAGGTGTAAACACCAAGTTCAAAGTGAAAATAGCTCAAAGGCAGTCTAACAACTCACCTTGCTCCACCTCCCTATGTCAAACTCTTCTTGGCTACTCAAAGGCTCCAACTCCCTAGTTGTTGACATTCTTTCAAGTGCTCAAAAACCAACTTAAAAAGCCAAACTCACCAAATAGATTGAATTCATGTTAGGTTAACCTGTTTCAACTTGTTTTGTTGGATTTCATGCTTTGCAACCTTCACTTGCATACCCGATTTGACAAAAACTTGGTTTTGCGCCTAAAACGGGCATCTAGGCATTAACCCTCCATTTGAGGTTTTGTGCTCACCCTATTCAAACGATGGATTTCCAGAACAAAAGCTTAACATTTATGGATACCCTTTTGGGAGTACTTGAAGATTCACAAAGTTTCAGGGTCTCTCAGGCCTTCTCCATGACTGTCCCAAAAATGGGTGAAAAATGAGGGTTTTGGAGGTGAAAACCAAGATTCAAACTAAAAAACTCCAATATGGGACAAGAAACCTTAGTGCCATCATACTACTGACTAATTAGGCCACAAATAAGAATATTTACACTTCAAAGTTTGAAGAACAAGTTTTTTACAAAAGTTGCTTATGAGGAAAATGCAACATTTTACAACTTTTCCAATATTGCCTCTTTTAAACACATCATTTGCAAACAAAACCAATTACATTCAACATGTAAGCATTTATAACATTTAGAAACAAGGAGAATCATGTTAGCCTTGCATACAAGCATTAGGCAATTACAAAAATGGATTATTTCACTGTCAAGCTAACTGTTGCTGCCCTTTTGTCTTTCACTGTTTTTTTTTTTAGTTCACTGTGACCTACACTTTCACTGTTAGAACACTTCACAAAAGTCTATATTTGGTGCTCCTTAACAAGGCTCAGTCTTCCATGGCTTATTGACCTTCATACCTATCAGTTTGAAGGAGGAGATTACAAATATAACTTCAAAGAAAATGTAAAACTCAGTCCTAGTTGACTGTGACAACAAATTGTCATTCCAAATCTTGCCTCAAAGATCATTGATTGATCTTGGCAACGTCAAACCCTTAGTTAACATAAAAAGACTCCTTTTTCTTTTTTACAAGAAATTAGAAGGAGGTACAACAACCTTACAAGCTCCAATGCATGATGGAGACTAGGCTAATGAAAGAAAATAGACTCTAAAATAGTGACTCAGTGTCTTTTACATTATTTTCACAAACTAAACTTGAAAACATTCTCCTCATGGCTTAGAAAGCCTCTTTTCCTCGGCATACAAAATTTATCATCAAGGCAAGTCTGTTCAACTATTAAATGCACTTGCTATAGAAGAGCAAAGCATCAAATTTCTTCAAGACCCTAGCCAAATGGCACACTTGCCTAGGGCTTAATGGCCACAAAACTCTTCACACCTGCATTCTTGAAAACAAAACATGTATTTACATAGTCTAAAAGTTGACCAACTGGTTCTTGGGAAGCCATGAACATTTTAGGACTCCAAGAAGCCAAGTTGGTCAAGCATCCTTGCCAATTCCTAGACAGGGCAGTGAAACTGTCAAATCAAACTAATTTTGCTACAAACTCAAAACTTGATAAAATCAGATGCCACCAAAGGGAAAAGTTTAAGAAAACATATTAGAATCTGAAAATGCAAGAACAGTATGGCCAAGTATAGCTGGTGTACGGACTGTTGTTCACATGGAGCCAAAACTAGAGAAAAACCAAGTAAAACTAGTGCAAGTTTGCAAAATACTTCTTAACTTTGAATGATCAACCCTTACAATAGTTAAAATAGGAGATTAAATACTACTCCAAGTTGGTTAACCTCTCGTACGGATAGGTACATGTCAAAGGGCACTCAATTTTGACATTTTGATGCCTAAATGACAACTTTTGGTGCCTAGAAAATGCAAGATTGACCTCCAAAACTAACCATCACCTAAAAATACTTCTCATACCTAAAACCCAAGCATAAAACATGTCTTAAACCTTTTCAAAACAAAAACCACAAAAAAAACTCATTTTTCCATCATTTTGCCAGGCAACACCAAACTGGCAACTTTGAGAAAAAAGATGAAAACAAGAAACCAAAACCACACAATGAGTTCAAAACTCATCCAAACAACCTAGAAAAACTTCAAAAACATCCTAAACAACTTTCCAACTTAGAACTAACAAAACTCAAACCTGTGATGAAAATGAAGTTGAGAATGAAGCTAGGTGCTCCTGCACCAATAACACTTCTTGACAATGCAAAGTGCAATGATGTTTATTGGGTTGAAGGTTTGAAATACAATTTGTTGAGTGTAGCACAACTAAACAACATAGGTTACTGAATAGAATTTTAGAAAGGAATTGTCAAAGTTCATGACAAGAATGGAAAGTTAACTGCCACCGGGACACAAACAAAAGGTAATACATTTCACCCTTGACTCAACTCGGAATAAGTGTCTATATGCAAAGATAGATGATACCTGGTTATGGCATAAAAGGTTGTCATGTAAATTTTGATAATCTGATCAAAATAAGCAAGAAGCACCGAGTAAGAGGTCTACCGAGTCTTGAAAAACCTGAGAATGCTATGTGCCAAGGATGCCAGATGGGTAAAATGACAAGATCATGCTTTACAAGTAAGTCTTACACTTCTAAGGGAATTTTAGATCTTGTGCACACCGATCTCTGTGGTCCTATGAAAGTTCAAAGTTATTATGGTGATAAATATTTCATATTATTTGTGGATGATTACTCAAGGATGATGTCAGTTATGTTTTTAAAAGAAAAATCAGAAGCTTTTCAAATGTTTAAATGGTACAAGGCGAGAGTTGAAAATGAAACAGGAAGACAACTGAAATGTCTTAGATCAGATAGAGGAGGAGAGTTCACATCTAATGAGTTCAACTTATTCTGCAATGATCATGGTATTAAAAGACAAGTCTCTACACCAAGAACTCCACAACAAAATGGAATTGCTGAGAAAAGAAACAGATCTATTGTGGATTGTGCCAGAACCCTGATGATTGAAAAGAAAGTACCGCAAACATTTTGGAGAGAAGCAATAAGCACATCAGTTTACACCCTGAACCGAGTACAACTAAAGAAAGGTACTTTGAAGACACCATATGAAATCTGGTATGACAAGAAACCTAATGTAAGTTATTTTAAAATCTTTGGAAGTAGATGCTATGTACACAAAGATGATAGAAATGACAAGTTTGATCAAAAAAGTGAAGAAGGAACATTTCTTGGTTATTCTTCTAGAAGTAAAGCATTTAAATATCTGATCAAATCATCTAACAAAATAGTAGAAAGTGCAATTGTGAAAATTGATGAATTTGCAGAAAGAAATGATGAAGGAAACTCCAAAGAACCAGAAGATTATGATGAATTTGTCTATGTTCAACCGACAAGTCTTACCGAGAGAACTATTGAAGAAAATGAAGAGAATATCCAGTTACAGAGTGATGAAGAAGATCATACAGAGCCTACCAAGCCTGTATTAGCCAAGTATGTCAGAAGACATCATGCATCAAGTCATATTATAGGAGATAAGGATGATCCAGTGATGACAAGGAACAAACTGAGACATAACACATGTCTGATATCTGAATTTGAACCGAGAATAGTGAAAGAGACATTTAACAGTGAAGATTGGATAAATGCTATGACAGAAGAGATTGATCAAATCAAGAAGAATGACACATGGACACTAATCCCAAGACCGAAGGACAAAAATTTAATCGGTACAAAGTGGATTTTTAGAAACAAGTTGAATGAAAAAGGAGAGGTCATTTGAAATAAAGCTAGACTAGTTTGCAAAGGTTATGCTCAAGAAGAAGAAATTGATTATGGTGAAACTTTTGCACCTGTGGCTAGACTAGAAGGAGTAAGAACATTGTTGGCATATGCTGCTTACAAAAATTTCAAGGTATATCAAATGGATGTCAAATCTGCATTTCTGAATGGTATATTAGAAGAAGAAGTTTTTATTGAACAACCTGAAGGATTTGTTGAAAACAAGAATGAAGATTAGGTATGTAAATTGAACAAAGCTTTTTATGGTTTGAAACACGCACCTAGAGCATGGCATGAAAGATTACACTCTTATTTAATCAAGATTGGTTTTATAAGAATAAGTGAAAACAACAATATGTACATGAAGAATGATGAAAATGGAATACTTAACTCAGCCATATTTGTTGATGATATTATCTTTTGTGGAAATGACTCTTTATGCAAGAACTTTGGAAATGAAATGAGCAAAGAATTTGAGATGTCATTAATCGGTGAGATAAAGTATTTTATAGGTTTACAGATACTGCAAATGAAAAATGAGATTTTCATTACTCAATCCAAGTACATAAAGGAAATCTTGAAGAAATTTGGAATGGAGGATTCAAAACTAGTAAGTACTCCTATGACTACCAACTGTAAATTATCAAAGAATGATGAATCTGCATCTGTTGATGAGACATTTTACCGATCCATGATTGGAAAGCTACAATATGTTGTTCACAAAAGACCAGATATAGCACATGCAATAGGTATAGTTGCAAGATTCTCTACAGATCCTAAGGAAACACACATGACAACAATCAAGAGAATTTTCAGATACTTGAAAGGCACTGAGGATTATGGCTTAGTATATCATAAAGGAAATGACTTTGATTTAAAAGTTTATACTGATGCTGATTGAGCAGGCAACATTGATGACAGGAAAAGCATAGGTGGAGGAGCTTTCTTTTTAGGAGAAAGACTAGTGAGTTGGCTTAGCAAGAAACAAGGATGTGTTTCACATTCAACAGCAGAAGCTGAATACATTGCTACAGCATTGAATTGTACCAACATAGCATGGATCAAACAACTGTTGGAAGGTATAAATGAGAAAGTTACCGAGCCAGTAACTATATTCTGTGACAATACTAGTGCCATTAACATTTCAAAGAATCTTGTTATGCACTCTAAGAGAAAGAACATCTCTATCAAATATCATTATCTTAGAGAAGAAGCCCAAGAGAAGAAAGTGGTGTTGGAGTATGTTAGCACAAAGGAACAAATAGCATATATCTTCACCAAGCCACTGCCAAGGGACACTTTTGAGTATCTCAGAAGTAAGTTAGGGGTCCTACCCCTATCTTCTACTCACTGACCGAGTTTGGTGAAGGTATCAATTCGATGACTCTACAGAATATCTTTAGGAGTTGATGTTGATTTACACACTTTAGGAGGTTTTCTAAAGGTGTGCAGGAAACAAATACAGGGAACAGGAATTGAAGACAAAATGCTCTGACCGAGACTAAGTTGATACATAATAGCAAGAATTCACTTTATATAGGAATAAATTATGTTTTAGTTCTTTACTTTTTGGCATTGTTGTCAAAGGGGGAGAAGATAGAAGAAAAAGAAGACTAAAGAGAAAAGAAGAGAAGAATAATGTATGGGGGAAAATTCTGATGACAGAAGGAGAGCATTTTAGCATTTCAAAATCTCACAACAATCCGAATCAATTAGGTCAAATCAATTGGTTTTTCCATCAATGCCAAAGGGGGAGATTGTTGGCATTATAACAGACAAGTGGAGATTGTTAGCACTTCAATAAGGATATTGAGAAGGTTGTTGATTATTATGGATACAACTGATTAAGGATGATTACTGTCTTGATATTATTATTTTGTCATTGATGTCAAGAAATTGATTTTCTAATTCAGTATGATGTTGCCATATCTTAAGAAGTATGATTTGATGAGTATAAAGATGTCGGTAAAAGACACAGAAAGAATATGATGAATAAAGGGAGAAATAAGTTATTCAATGGGCAACTATTACCGAGTTAGACAATGATGAGATCATGATGTTTAGATTGTTTTGATATCATACATATGTTATTGATTGTAAGGTTAATACTATACTATGTTACTGAGCAAAGAACCTAGTCGGTAAACCCTAAGGAACCTAGTCGGTAAACCCTAAGGAACCTAGTCGATAAACCCTAAGGTTATCGCTATCAGTTAATGAAGGCGAAATGTCTATCAAGTGAAGTTTAGTATTTACCGAGTTGCAATCTAGTAATAACAAAATGCATTAAATGATTACATGCATTATTTAATGAAGGAAGTTGATGAGCTGGCTATGATTAAATGATTGGTATGCCATGAATGAAGTTTGTTAAAAAATCTATGGCAAAGAAAAATCGGCAGGAAGATCTACAGCTCAGATTGAACCGCAATACCCTAGCACAAGTTCCAAGAAATGTATGCAAGTTCCAAGGTGAGGTAACACGTTTTCAGATCGACGAATACATTGAACCTGGACAAAGTTTGAAGATATGATGGCTATGATTGATCATGGGAAATGTGATCAAGGAGAGTAAGCGGTTGGCAAATTGTTTATAAATAAGGAACTTTTGTTAAACAATGCATGCGGGCAAGTGTATGCACAAGGATGCTACATAGTGATTACCGAGCACTGAAGCTTGAAGACCTGTTTTGTATAACAAAGTATAAAGCCCAGCAGACGGACAAGATGAGTCCTATATTGTATTGAGAAAATAAGAATCTGCTTTAGCATTTTAGATGTGAAGTTGCAGATAGATTTTTATTACTGTTATTTTGTGAAGTGACAAAAAATCTCTTAACCGAGTGGACTTAACAGTCTTATTTGTAAAACCCTCTAGCAAGGTGACATTCTGATTGAGTGTTTGAAATCCTTTAACAAGGTCACTTCTAACAAGGTGGAGATTCTAACAGATCTGAGGGAAATCCCTTAACTAGGTCACATCTAGCAATGTGTTTTTAATCTTTAACAGGATTTTCTTTTAACCGAGCATACTCTAGAAGAGTATATTTCGTAGTGGGTTCGAAATCCCACAGTGGTTTTTCCCTATTTGGGTTTCCACATTAAATCTGGTGTTATGAGTGTTATGGTGTTTATATGCTTTTGAGTTTGCATGTTTAGCAGTTTTGGATATATTACTGAAATATATGTTACCGAGATTAAATCTAATGTTTTTATGGAAGATTAAGTTTGTATGATTCACCTCCCCCCTCTCATCGTATTTGCTTGGCATCTGTACTTACATTAAGTATCAGAACCATCAGAAAAACTTCAAGGATAAACATGAGCTTTGTATCTTGGATTGTATGAGTATAAGCCAATCAACTACCTTGAAGGTAGGAGGAGCGGGTAGAAAGGCCAAAGGTAGGAAAAACAACAAATAAAATCATGAATAGGAGGCAATTTATCCTTTGAAATATTAAAGAATACATGTTGACATCCAATGGAGTTAAATCTCACTTGGAAGGCAATGAAGATTACCTTGTGGAATGTTAGTGGCTTAAACGTCCCTAACAAGTAGTACATGACCAAGCGGCATTTGGATAAACTATTGGTCAACATTATTCTTCAATTGGAGATGAAGTTGGAATGAAAGGAATGTGAGCACTTTCTTATCCATTGTTGTAAGAAGAAGGGGTCCTTTAGCAACCCCAAAGGTAGTGTGGGTGAGCTTGGTGTACAATGGGACTTGTTTGTATCAAAGGTAAATAATATCTCTAGATTATTTGTAAGGTCTGGTGTAGTCACGGTTAAGAGGGACCTCAATGAGATCTATTCAGACCATGCAGCAAGAGTAAACACAACAAAAGAAAGACAATATGATGGAGGCAATGCAAAACTGAATGAATTAGATCATGAAAACTAATTACAAATGACCAGTAACATCTAGATTACAAGATTCAGCTCATTGGCCTACTACATACATGCTCAATTACAAAATCACTCAACTTCGGACCTCTAAATTTTAAGATATATCTTCTATATTCACTTTGATTATTTATGATGCTTAATTACATTGATTTATATAATCTAGAGGGATCCGGTCGGTCCAAGAAGAATCAAACAATGATGAACAAGATGAAATGTGCAAAACCACCAAGTCGGCCTCCACCAATGAAAGTCCTCCAAAAAATCCAAAGGAAGAAGTGAAAATCAAAGGGAAGGTCGGCCATACACCAAGGAACATTGAAACAATGTGTTGAGGCTCCACAAGCTATGAAAAGGATCCACAAGATTTTCCAAGAGCAAATAGGTCCAAGCGGCTCTAGTGTTCTAAGCCAGAAAACTGTCTTGAAATCCAGAAGCAATAACTTTCCAAAAAATGATCCAAACATCATGTGGTTCAAGAATAAGGAAGATGATCATGATTACAAGAAAAATCCATCTCCGCAAGATCTAGTGAACAAATGCAAGAAATATTTAAATTGCAAAACAGGAAACAAACTGAAAGGATTATTTTTTGTTGATGCAAGATTGCCAAGAACCGACGATGCTCTTGCATCAAGGTCTTGGGCTTGGATTCAAACCTAGCTCTCTTTCTTTTCAATGTGTATTGACCCACTACAACAGAGGATAAGTGGAAGTCATGAGAGGATCCTACAAGGTCTCTTGAATCTTTGAAAGGCAAAAATGTCTTGCTTGGCAGTAATTTCAATGCCATTATTGGCCTAGATGAGAAAAATGGGGGCCTCATATAGGAGAACCTGATGATTAGATATTTTTTAAGGTTTGTGGACATGAAAAGCTTAGGATAAATTAAGCCCAAAACTAGTTCTTTCACCTAGATGAATTAGAGAGCCTATTTCACTAATATAGCTAAGAGACTGGACCATTTTTTGGCTTCAAAAGTATAGCTTGATACCCAATTTGACTTGGATTTGAATATTGTTTCAATATCAATGTTTGATCATTTTCCTATCACAAATATCACCTTAGAGATTAGGGAGGTTGTAAAACCAAGATGATCATACTTTAAATCTCAAAGTGTGGTTTCAATCGACTAACATTTTGGCTTTATTAGAATGAGGATGGAAGGAGTTTCTAATGTGGGGGCATTAAAAGATTTGTTTTATACAAAAATTTGGCCCATTTCAGGTGAAAAACAAAGGAAAAAAAGCATCAACCTTCAAAAATATCTTTGTGGAAAAGGAATGGGTGGAGGAGCAGTTGACGCTTCTCAACTCCAAATTTATTCAGTTTGATATGTTTTAAGATGATTTTGTGTGGGAGTGTCAGTTCTCGATGGAACATGTTGAACTTATTGCATGCGAAGAAGAGTTTTAGAAGGTAAAGGCTAGAGAGTCATGGTTAGAGGTCGGGGATCATAACATGAAATATTTTCATAATTCAATCAAAGTAAGAAGAATGCATAATAGAACAAGCAAAGTGACAGATGAAGATGGTTGTGTGGTGACAGATCCTAGGGGTGTGGAGGAGATCTTTATGAGATTATTTTCCAACCTCCTTACCCCTAAACATGATTCATGTGAAGGACTTTAGGAATTTTCTATGCTATATCCCCCTAATGGTCTTGTACAATGACAAGAATATGCTAATGGCTCCCTTCTTGCTGGATGAGATCAAAGATAACTTTTGGTCTTCACCTAGATAAGTATTTGATTCTTGACACATTCTCTACTCTTTTCTTCTAGAACTATTGATTCTTTTTAAGATGAGAGGTTAAGGAAGTGGCAAGAGAATTCAGGCTAAAAAATTATTTCATAAAAAACTTTAACAATATTGTTGTTTCTGTGATCCCCAAGAAGAATGATTGTGGGTTCTTTATTGATTATAGACCCATCTTTGTGTGTAACAAAAATTACAATATCATTTATAAGGTGATGACTAATAGACTCAAAACTATTGAAATGTCTCCTTTTGTAAATTCCCTAGTTTTTTCTCTAAATCTGAATCCCAAGTAAAATAAGAAATGAGATAAAGATATCATTTACCAATTAGATCCTGATTTAGACCCCTTAATCATGCTTGATATAAAATTGTTCACTAGTACAGTCAGAGCTGATTTCCGACGGCCGTTTGTCGGATTTGCAACTAAATTTCGTTGGAGTGCCGACAAAATTAGTCGTCGAAAACTCAACGTCGGATTGGTCGATAATGCCATGCCCGTCAAAAATACGACAATCCAATGGACTCTGCTGACGATCAAAGAAGTCATCAGAATCAATAGATTTCATCGCAAAGCCGACGACGATTTGGAACTTCGCACCGATGGTGATGTTGTTTGTCTGACGCTTGTGTCGTCGGTCCATTCGGAGACATTGACAACCGTTCGACTACGAAGTGTCGTCGCATGTACAACATCCTCGTCGAATGTTTGTGTGGTTTGAGTCAGAAGTGTGACGACTCCAGAACATTTCACTGACGAGAACGTTGTATGTCTGCCGATTACATTGTCAGTCAAAAGCTTGGTATTCGTCGTAATTTCGACGATGATAATTTTTATGAAAAAAAAAATATTATTATCCAGTCATTGATATGTACAGTGAATGATATTCTATTCCCACCACCTACCAGTAGGGGCATAGGTTTGAGGCTAATATGAGGCACATGGTTTCAAGCTAATATGATCAGGCGCACCATGGTTGAGATGGTCCAACTCCCTAGTCTCACTCTAAGACTAAGCTCATGCCGTATCTAAATCAAAGACATCTCAAATACATCGTCGTTGGAAAGCTGCAAAATGCCATTTTCATACATAAGCAAGACATACACAATTGGGCACAATCACCAAGAGAATGGTAAAAAGTGTGTTTGAGATCATTGTCCTAATTGTGGTGTGGTCACGAAGAGATCACCGTAAATTTGTCAACCTCTTCGTGACCACACCACAATTAGGACAATGATCTCAAATACACTGTTCTCTTGGTGATTGTGCCCAATTGTGTATGTCTTGCTTATGTATGAAAATGGCATTTTGCAGCTCTCCACCGACGATGTATTTGAGATGTCTTTGATTTAGATATGGCATGAGCTTAGTCGTAGAGTGAGAATAGGGAGTTGGACCATCTCAACCATGGTGCGCCTGCATATGTATATAGTTTTGTGTATTCATTAAAGATTTTCATTTAATTTTGAGCATTTTGGTTAGCAAATCAGGGGTGCACTTTACATTCTTGTTGTTATCCAATTCACTTACTTTAGCTCTGTTTCTTTCTTCAAATTTGGGGTCTAGAGATCCTCCCTAAGCAGAGATTATTGGTTTTGTCTCCCCTGCTTTGGTTGGAGAGTTTCTTGCTATCTCTGGTAGTTAAACCACAAAGTTCAACTTTTCTTAGATTCTTTAAGCTTTTTATTTGTTGTGTAGTGTCTTTCTTGATATGCTTGATTAGGATAGTGTTTAATCTTTGATTTGCTAACCCTAAAGACTAATATTTGTTTCTTGTGCTTCTCTTTGTGTGTGTAGCAATCAAACAGGTTTTTCTAACTATCCTTCTTTTTGCAGAGCATCATATACATATACATATTATGTATATATCTATATATCTACATATACATATGTGACCAAATCCTATATATCATTTGGTTTGATTTTATTATTGGTTGTTTTCACATATGATATTATTATAATACCTAATGTTATATCCCTATTTATTTTTGTTATCCAATTTTCATTTATATGTCAATTGCATTTAATAGGGTTTTTTTTGTTGTTAGGATCTTCATGCTTTGAGTCTAAATTTTAATATCTTGAAGCTTATTCCATTCTTTTCTAAGGTCCTAGGTCCTTGTTGTTTTGGAAATCTCATTAAAAGGCTCCAAAAGGTTTCAAATGTACCTTATAAATGAAAAGAAGGGCTATATTCTTATGATTATATTGTAAAAACTTTAGAAAAGAAGCACATTCATGTGACTTCATGAAAGCAAAAGTTTTTTCCAAAAGAAAATAATTTTGAGGGAAGGTCATTCAAGTCTTCAAATGCATGTTCTACATGTGACCAATGATTAACTTCAGTTTGAAGGAGTCAAACTCGGGTTTGACATAGCTGGACTTGGGTTTTCATGCAAATACCCTATTAGGGAGAGGGACCAGTAGTTGTGAGGGGTAACTTTGTCAACATGTAGCCATCACATGGAATATCATAAGACCTCCAATTTTTTTAGAAATGTAAAATGGACATTTAACTATCTAAAAACTAAGGTTTGAAGGTGTGACTTTGTTACCAATTTTTTGACTTCAAGAGATAAAAAATAGAATTATTATATACCTCATGTCTTATCATGAATTTAGGAAAGTTTAGAGAAAGGATTTATTAAATACCTTGAAGGTGTGTATAAGGTTGAGCTTATATAAAAGGGCGAGATTTCACAATGCAAGGTTTGGAGGGAAAATAATTCACTTGAAAAGGCATTTTAATTCTAAAGATGTAAAGACAAATAAAATTCTTTATTTATTTACAAAAGTTTTCTAAAGGCCTCCTTCCACGTGATTATCAAGAAAATCAATTTCATGCATAGCTTGGAGGGAAATAGAAAGCTAAAAGTATAAGCTTTCATGTGATTTTAGGGTTTGCATTCTGTTTCAAATGAAAAGAACCATTTATAGCCAGTTTTTAGAAGTTATGCTAGGGTTCCACAAGCTACACCTTCAGTTTATGTCCTAGCACGTCACCGCAAGGAGGAAGGTTTATAAGAAAAGGACTACTGCGACAGTCAAAGGGTTACTTCAAATTTTGAATGAGAGGTTTGCCCTCTTCGATGAAGGAGTTTCATAAAAATATGAAGAGAATCCATAAGGACATTTACAAAGCACCTTATGCCAACACCATGCAAACCACATGCAGAGTTTAGGCGTGATAGAAGTTAGCATCAAATCTTCTGGAGAGAAATTATCATAGTCATAACAGTAGATATCCACATTTGGAGGTAGGGTTTTCAGAACCCTATTTTAGAATTTTTAGTATCTTATTGTTTAAATCATGCATTGGATACGCCTACAATAATGATTCAAGCAAAAGTCGGGTTAAAGGAGAAATCTGATTATCTATAAAAAAAAATATAGTTTCAGCTTTGTGTTATGACAACATCTATAAGTTTGTCAATGCTTTCTTGCTCACCATAAGGGTTCCACATATTATTTAAAAGGGTTGATTGTCTTGCTAGATTTTCTTTTTCCTTGAAGTGAGCAAATCCCTAGGTCTCTTTTGTTCCCTAGGATAGCTTAGAAAGTACAGTCATGCAAAAGTCATTTAGTGAAATCATCAAAGAGTTTTTAATCCCAAAACAAATCTCAATCATAAATAGAAAAGGTGCAATAGTAGGATTGACACAAACCAGATAAAGATCAAGCACGAGAAGCAGTGAGCAAGGTCTTTTACATATAGGGTAATAAAAGTAATGAATAGTGGCCCAAAATTATTTAAAAGGTCAAGAAATAGAGCAAGCTCGAGAGTCAAATTCAAAAGACATAGACATCATATGATCATTGAGTAGAGATCTAAAATGCAAATTATAGCAAGGTATTGTGACTATAAGATAGAAACCATCCTAGGAGCCTACACTATATCAAAAGTTGAGAAAGTAGCAAGCTTACCGTATAAAGACAATTATCACTATAAAGTTGCAGTCAAGTTCAAAGCATTGATTTGTGGGAACAAAGGGTTTCATATGGGGATAGAGCAGTCTCATGAAATATCATGACAATCATAATCATAATCTAAAGAGTAGTTAAATCTTCAAGATATATTGGTGATAGTGCAGTCATTCATTAATTTTTTTGGACATTTCAAGCTATGTTTTCCTAATAGATGGTCAAGTATAGAACAACAACACTCAGAAAAAATAGTCTAGAGAGATTGCAGTCTACAGTAAAGCTAGTAGGTAGTCATACCTCGTACCAAATAAAATGATAGTAATCAAGTCTACTGAGTGAAAAAGAGAAGGGTATAAGTTTCTAAAAGGTCTTTTCAAACCTTAACAACAAATAACACATTATTGTTGCAACATTGTCAAAACTTGACAAGAACAACACCTTATAACCTCAAGAGGCATAGCAGTCATAGGGAAACTCATGTCAAATGTGCAACTCAATACAATAAATAATCTTAGTTTGTAGCCCTATAGCATCATAATGCAGTCCTTGACCAAGTATGCATATAAGAAACATCTAGTTCTATTAAGGCACGAGCATCAAAGTTTGAGGTTATGACAACTAGTCCAAAACATCAAGTACAAAAAGGTTAGTTTGAGTCACTAGAACACAATTTACAACATGCATTAGGAGTTGTCCTCCTTACAAATAGTGCAACATTAAAAAGGTATTATCAAAGCTACAACCACAATTCAAAGAGGAAGCTTACAAAGATAGGACAAAGCTAGGTACAGTCATAAGTCAAGGCAAATACATGGTTGAAACTCAGTCCAAAATAGTGAAGAAGTGCAACAAATGACATGAGAAGTCTAAAGAAGTGTTATAGCAATCATGAGTCAAGGATTAATGAAGAGATTTTTGCATCCATGATACAATCCTTAAAATCATCCATGATACAATCTCAAACACACTTTTTACAGTTCTCTTGGTGATAGTGCCCAATTGTGTATGTCTTGCTTATGTATGAAAATGGCATTTTGCAGCGTTCCACAGACGATGTATTTGAGATGTCTTTGATTTAGATATGACATGAGCTTAGTCGTAGAGTGAGACTAGGGAGTTGGACCATCTCAACCATGGTGCACCTACATATGTATATAGTTTTGTGTATTCATTAAATATTTTCATTTAATTTTAATCAACTAAAGAGCAATATTCATGACTTACAAGTAATAAAAAACTTACAAGGATGAGGCATATCCATTACTTGCAAGTAATAAAAAAACTTACAAGGATGAGGCATATTCATAACTTTTGCAGTCCCACCTTGGATATCAACACTAGAAGCAACTCATATTGTTCATGTATAGACAAGACAATATGGGAGTTCATTATACCCAGCACCTTGTGGTGTTGTTGTTTGTGTTGGCTCTGTTGGACCCTGCAATTAAGATTTAATATACATTATTCAATAAGATTAACTGTGAAACATAATGAAATATTGAAAAGTATGTTATCTTGTTGAGCTTCACTTGGTTTTGAGAATAGTTTAATATTCTCTACTTAACAAGGCCAACCACATGAAGGTGGAAGCTCATTTGGCCCCTCTCCCCCCCTAACATTACTCTAAATTCCCCATTAACATCTTATAACATTCATTCATTCATTCATTCTACCATTAATAAAATATAGCATTCATTCATTAATATCACATAACGTTCATTAACACATAACATTGATTAACATTAATTAACACGCAACATTCATCAATATTAATTAACATGTATCATCCATAACCATTAATTAGCACAAAATTACATTCACTAACACATAAAAATCATTCATTATCAAATAAGTTAGATTACAATCATTTATTTCTTTGTTTTTTCTTTGAAGCTATGAAAAGACTAAGTGGAACATCGATTTCTTCATCATTTCCCCCCTCTGCAGATGTTCCGCCAACTGCTCGTGATCTCGATGTATGCCTAGTCCTATACTGAGGACGAGGACACTGAAGTGAAGGGGGGTCCTCTACAATAACAAAGAAATGGGTTAAATTCAATTTTTTTTTTATTATTGTTACAAGTATTTCATTAATTTAGAGAACATAATTGTTGTGCTCTTTACCTGATGGGGCCACATCATTTTGTGTAGCCTCAACCTCAACATGTTGAACACCCTCTAGATCATCTGGAGTTGAAATACTAAAGGTTACATTAATGTTGAACACCAATTGCAATTATATTTTTTTAAAGAAATAACAATGGTCCTCATTGCCTGAGTGGGGAACATCATGTTCTTGATGTTGTGTACCCAGATCATGCTCCACTTGCTCACCACCGACTACATGCTCTAAAATATTAACAAAAAAGGTTACATTAATTACTACTCTAATTACAAGTTAAGATGTTTAATTGTATTAATAGGTAAATAAATAAATTTGAATAGCAAATGAATACCTCCACTACTGGGATGCACATCCGGACCTTCATGTGCAGGTGGTGTTTCACAATTAGCAGGCTGCATTCCAATGACATGCACATTGTTATCATTGCTTGCTTATTTAAAACAAATATAATCACTTTATGTTGGAACTCAACATCAATTAGATTATTGGTAAAGTAATCAATTTGAAACAACTTCCATTTAGCATATTTACTCATGTGACAGATGCTCTCGAATGTTGTGTATGCCCACTCAATTCTCGTAGCCGATCAACCATAGTTGAATAGCCTTGCTGGTAGGCAATTCTCTTGTCATCTTTTGTGGGCGCTCTATTGAATTTAGAGCCATGCATTTTTGCTTGGTACCGTGAATTTTGCTTGCATTGTTTGATAAAAAAAATGTTTGCAATTTATTAATATTTTGATGCAATATTTCGTTTACATGAGATACTTACAGTTCGTGCAGCAAGTTTCATGTAACACCAGAGCCGAGTTTGTGTTGCCCATGCTTTTCTTGCCTTGCCTTGGTTGCCTTTGATGTGTCACTCAGTCTATAAAAGTTTGAAATATGTTAGATTATATAAATACAAAGAGTAATTAATTAGTACATAATTACATTCTTAATAGTATCTCGTACCTTCTTCTGGCATCTAGTGGTGTATTTCCTTTTTTCCTTTCAATTCTCTCCTTGGCATCCAAAATCAGGTCCTTCCACCCCCTCTCTGGAATCATGGGGTGATGCTCGTACTTTAGGTTCCTCTCCAAATGGGTCTTGTATCGGTCCCTCACATACTTTAGATATGTGCCATCTTTTTCAAGGAGCTTGGTTTTGTCAAAGGTGTCATTTCCAAACCACTCAACCATTTGGTTTGTCAATTCATCTTTTAACCTTTTTTCTTGGTCATTCCACCTTTTTAAAGCAAAAACAAACCTGTTAGATTCAAAAATGAAATGAAGCTACATTTATTACACTTCAAGAAATGGATCAAAGGAAAACTATGCTAGCAATGATATGAAATCAAAAGTGGATTAGGGTTAGTTCACATATGATGTGCCACTTTTACGTATGGTGGGCCTAAATATCTGTAATGCAATGTCACTAAGATGTTTATAGAAAATATCATTGCCTACAAAAAATTCATGGGATCATTAGTCCAAAATGAGTGATCATAAAGTAAATTACAATTAGAGTATATATAATAATAATTTTAAAGTACCTGGAACCTTTTGTATCTTTAAGGGAATCATTCCTTCGTTGCTCACCACCAATGTGGCCTGCAACGTTCCCGTACTAGCAATATGAGAAGATCCAGGAAATGATGGTATGTTATCAACAGTAGTTGCCTCTAGCACATCCTCATGTGCATCTCCTCCTACAAAAAATGAATCCATTATGAAATGGCATTAGAATTCAAGAAAGAATGCTTGAAGGGAAATAATCACATGACAGAAGATAGAGCAAAAGAGGGATCTACCAATAGTGGGTGGGCCAATATGATGTGCACTAGAGGATGTCTGCATGCTACGTGTTGCCAACATTGCAGTCGGCAATACAGGTGAGGGTAACCTCTGATGAGGCGGCGGCGATATTTGCACAGTAACATTGACAACACCTAAAGAATAATACATTAAATATATGAAAAGTGCAAGAATTGTGAACAAGGATGAACCTTTATTTTGAAAATTGATAGTATCAAGTATGATGTGTTTTGGGTACTCAGAGTGATAAACCAAGCAAGTGATAATACAAGAAAATTGTCATCACCTGAAGATCTTGCAACACCCTGATCGTGGGAACGACTTTGATGAGGGCGGATAAATTTTTGTAAAAACAATACGTACATATTTTAGTTAATGACATAAAAGAGAATAAAATATAAACCATTATTGAATTTTTGTTATAATTAAAGCTTTCATTACTGCTTACTTGCAAGTTTTCTGTTGTCTGAAGCAATAATTCCACCCTCTCTCGTATCTCATCAATGATAGGATGCACGACTACCAAAGCAACAATCTCTTTTCTAATTTTTATAAGAGGCATTTTAAAGAATTTCATAAGGTGTGTGGGATCTTCAGGGTCATCATCACTTAACCCTAATGATTCCACATCCTTGGAAAGGTGCTCAGGTACTACAAATCCCTTTCCCTTTCCCCGAACATCCGTCCGTGTCAAGAATATCATTAACAATTACAAAATTCGTATAAATCACTAAAAAAAAGAATATAATAATGTAACAGTTTGCTTTTATCTAATTTGTACAATTACAAGGAGGTTTACCTACTCGGTAGAAGTGTCGCAAGCTACATCTCTGTCTACAATATGTGATGGATCCATGTCGGCTTGTGACAAAGAAAAAATATAAAAAATGTTAGCGAAATTAAACCAATAGACTTAGCAAAAAAACTTCATAATAAAATGGTATATTGGATTCATTAATTGGAGGTTGGTTAATTTAAATGGTATATAGTGCCTACCACCCCCATGATATTAACTTTGTTTGTATCTATATTATTCAAACTGTAATCGATTAGAAGCTCTTTGCCTACACTTATTGATTTTATCGCACATACAAATACATGATTTCCCTCGTGCACCTCAAATATGCGATTGGGTTGTTTATTAGTTGACCCAGGTCACGTACTATTTATAAAACCTGCAATATTCCCTGTTGCTTTTGACCGACCATCAATGTATACAACCACTCGTTTACTTTGATCATTATCTTTCTCTTGTATATAATTTGCTGACAGTGCATACCTATGCATACTTTTTTTATATTTAACAATCTGCATACAATGATTGTAATTGTAACAAGGTCCAACAAACTCCATCAATTCTGCAACTCTATTGTAACAGACCTTTATGTCATCCATAGAAAATAAGCCTAAACCATGTAACGACGAAGGTGCTATGCGATATATCCTATCGTTAACACAAAAATCGGTATTTATTGGAGGAAGTTCCTTGGGCACCCATTGTTTCTGTAGATGTTTGTACCTTAGTGGCAACTCAATGTCGCCTTTGGTCTCATCATCATAAGAACATGACCCCCCTTGAGCAAGGAAAAATTTCATGCGTTTATTGAATTTTCTTCTAATCTTTTGACCTCTTGTTGATCTCCCTATTGTAGACCTACAACATGTGTCACTTTCATTTTCTATTACTACATTTTCCTCACTTGACGAAGATAGATCTGACAAATACCTATTTTGGGGTACTTGCACTCCATGAAATGAGAGAGAAATTTTGCAAATGAGGGTAATGTTGATGAAGAAGTCAGCCCTAAAGTTGATTTTGGGATGAAAATTGGAATAAGTCCAACCGGGGCCTCAAGTGTTGATAACTGTATTATATTTGCTCCTAATGTCGAGGTTTGAAAAACTGAGGAAGTTTGTTTTCCAAGTAATTTAAAAAAAATAAACTGTTTCTATAGGGTGTATTGACTAGTTATACCTGTCCATCCATGAGATTGTGTAGGATCCTCATCAAAGGGGTTCAGGGTCCTGTACAATGTAATTCAATTATCTTATGTTAGCTAAAAATTACATAGTACACAACATGAACAACATGAACTTTGCAAACAAAAAGAGCATTAAATAATAAAAAGATTTTGTCATCAAAATCATTGTAATTTTTTTAATTCCTTACCTTTACTTTATGTAGACTATGCAACTAGTTATATAGAAGTTGAAATGTTAGTTATGAAATCAAGTTCCAGTATAATATACCGAATCAAATTACTTGAAAATAGAAATTATCATCATCAAATTACTTGAAAATAGAAATTATCATCATTGAACAAAGCATCTTATTGAATTTAGATTTCTAGTTTGCTTATGGTACATCACACAGCATGGAAAACAAGAAATACTCAATAAATAATAGGATTCATTGATCTAGTATTATCACAATCTGCACTTGGCCTTCAATATTTTCTCCTCCTAACATTGTTTATCCATTACCTATCAAGTACAAAACTCTAAAAACCATGGCTATTAAAATACATAAGACAACATTGTAGCATATTATAATCATCTATTATAAAACCAAAGCACTTGGGAGTGATTCTTTTGTTTGTCACAGTCCAGGAAAACGATGTCTACTAGAGCCTTGAATAACTGACTAGAAAGATTTTTAATTCCTTTTCTTTTTCCTTCTATTTTTTTCACTGTCACTTCCATCCTCCGAGTTAGATGCCCTCACCCTTTTCATTTTTCTTGTTTTTTCATACTCATTGTCATGCTTTGAATTATTTTTCTTTCTTGGTGACTCCTTGCTACTCTCACTGTTAGTTTCACTCTCAGAATTTGAGTCTGATGTATCAGAATCTGACAAACCTGATGAACTAGAAGAATCATCATTAGAGGTAGATTCATCTAACTTAGGAATAGACTTTTGTTGTTGCATTACAAGCCTTTGCATATTCTTCAAATACTCATGTAAACTCTCAGTGATACCACCAAGACCAATAGAAGTAAAGAAATTGATAGAAAACCGTGAATTTTTGGGATTGTCCTTTGGAGAAATTGAATCAAAAGACTCCTACATTATTGGATCATTCAACCTTTCATTAAGCAACAATATACCAAGTTGCTCTGCCAGCTCCTGCAAGAGAATATTTATAAAAATATGGGAAGAGGAAGTAGTATCTTCCTCTGTCAGACATATATAAGCAAGACAATGCCATGGAAGAGCATATGTACCAAGTAAGTGGGCAAAAAACTTTGCTTATGCAGTTTATTTGTTTCCAGTCTGTGTATCATAGAATACTATTGTACAAAACACTTATCAAAAAATTCCTCATAAATTTTATTGATCATATAGAATCTTTGCCCAAGAAGACCATAATAATGAAGGTATGTTATCTCTTGACCAGGTTCAAGCTTGATCTTTAGTAGCTTATGACCAGCTTCCTCAAAATCAACACTTGACATGATTGTCAAATAAATTGTATGTCTTAAATTGACCAAGTTTGTCTCTATCTCATCATGTATTCTCAGTGCTTCCTCACCTTCCTCTTCATCATCATCATCATCATCTGAATCATCACCTGAATCATTCTCCCCTTCTGCTTCATCCGAAGAAGCATCTCCAAGGATATCTTTCTTCAGTTTTTCATAGGTTGCTTCATGCTCTAAGAAATCGGGATCTGGCTTGAAAACATCCAAACCAGCTTCTTGATCAAGTTCATCTTCTAGGAAAACTTCATGTGTTAACTGATCTGGACGCACAGCTGGATGACCCTCGAACTTAGATTTGCGAATTGCAAAAAGGCCTTCAATTAAAAATTGTACTCATTTTTCAATTTCCCCCTCATGGAGAATACCTCTAAATCTTTCAAAAATCCCATAGAGACCTTTGGGTGAAAGGTCTTGCAACAAAGAACCACATTCTTTCACGAACCCAACAATAACCTCTACACTGTCATCAGTGGGGTTCTTTAGTAAAAGGGTGAGAAGTTCCAAGGCAATGATCTCATGTGCAACTTGTTGATTCACTAAATGAGCTATGAATTTGGCTGTTGCTATCAACATGTGCTTGTCATTGCATTTGTATGCCCTCTTAAGCTACAAAATAATTCTTCGCAAAAGCAGATTGCCAACTTCAAGAAATTTTGTATTTACCACAACAACCAATGCAGAAAAAACATCTATAAATCCAGGGGTTTCCATTTGGGATTTCATACAAGACCTACAAAATAGACCCCTCCCACGGATGAGATTCTTTGCAAACAACTCTAGAATGATGTTCTTAATGTTAGATTAATTTACCTTGTTTACTAACCCATTGATACTCTTCTAAAGGGCATCCCATGTCATGTGCTGGTATTCCACACTGCTCTTGTCTTCCACATCTTTCATCATTTGAGCCAGCTTTGTGAGATTTTGCCAAGATCAAGGGCACAATGAAAAGTATAAAAATAGAGACAAAAGAATGACAAGAACAAACAATATTCTCATCAATATGAAAATGATCAACTGGATTCACCAATACAATGAATATAGGCCTTCTTATATAGGTAAGGCCATATGGATGTACGAGCACACAATCATGACATGTGGCTCAATGAGAAACAAGGGTAGGTAAGAAATACTAGGGGTAGGTAGGAGAAATAATATAATATTCCACAAGAGGTGGATGACCCACCGAATGTGGAGTGTAACAACAAAACAAGACCACAAAAGGTGGAATTTCTCCTACAAGCTCTATCCCTATGTGCACACTTCCCTAAGTGTCTCAAATCCAAACTACGAAGAAATGCATTATCTTAAGTTAACTTGAGTAAAGTGTAATAATATCTACAATGAATATTTATTTACACCAACACCCCCCCTTAAGTGTAACTTAGGGGAATGAAGACTCAAGTCAACAATGCAAGATGGGTCCCGGCTACTAGGCCATGATAGGTACCCATGTATAATATGCAAATGCAAGCAAAACCATGCAATGCAATCTCTCACAAATGGAGAAAAGGAGAAAACCCAGTGGGAAAAAACTCCCCCCAAAAGGAGAAATGAAAGTACAAAAGACTCTCAAAGAAGAAGGATAAAAACTCAAAGAGGGAAAAGTCCCCCCCATAAGAGAGGAAGGAGAAGTCAGTTGACCCCCCCTAATGACACATCCCGCACCCCCAAGAGAGCTCGCAACTGCTGGAACTTACTCTCAGTGAAAGGTTTGGTGAATATGTCTGCAACCAGCTCCAATGTAGGACAATATTGCAAATCAATGACCTGCTCCTGAATGAGCTCTCAGATATAGTGCATATGAATCTCGATGTGTTTGGTTTGCTAGTGCTAGACCGGGTTCTTCGAGATTGCAATAGCACTCTGATTGTCTCAATGTAGAACTATCAGCCATGGAGTGGTGAACCCAAACTCTGTGAGAATCTGCTGGAGCCAAATGGTCTCAGTCGCTGCATTAATGGTGCCTCAATACTTAGCCTCAGTCGAAGAAAGAGCAATAGCATGCTGCTTCTTGCTCTGCCAACAAATGGGGCCTGAACCAAGGTAAAAACTGTAACCGAAAGTAGACTTACGATCATCAAGATCGCCAGCCTAATCGGAGTCTGTGTAACCAACCAAGCGAAGTCCTGTGCTTGTTGCATAGTGAATCCCATAGTGATGTGTACCCTAGATGTAATGAAGGATGCGTTTGGCAGCTTTCCAATGAAGCTCATGTGGTTCTTGCATGAAGTGGGAAACCATGCCAACTGTAAATGAAATATCAGGGCGTGTATGGGTCAAGTAGATGAGACTACCCACAAGCTAATGATACAAAGTGGCATCAACTGGTGGAGAAGAACACTGAGCCTCAAGCTTGACTCTGGAAAGAAAGGGAGTCGGTGCAGGCTTACAATTAGCCATATGAAAGCATGTAAGTAGATCAAGAGCATACTTGGGCTGCGATAGTGTAATCTCGAAAGGTGACTGTGAAATCTCTATCCCGAGAAAGTAGTGCAAAAGACCCAAGTCAGTCATAGCAAATCTATCATGCAAAGCATATTTGACCCTGCTAATGATGGATGCGGTACTCCCTGTAATGATCAAATCATCAACATAGAGCACAAGTATCAAGTGAGAGTCATCCTGTCACAAAATGTAGACATTCAGATCAGAATGACACTTGGTGAACCCTGCTGAGAGAAGAAAGGAATCCATCTTGGCATACCAAGCCCTGGGGGCCTCCTTAAGGCCATAGAGAGATTTCCTTAGTCTGCAAACCAAGGAAGTATCCTGGATGAAACCCTGTGGCTGGTCCATATAAATCTCCTCATCAAGGTCACCATGAAGAAAAACACTCTTCACATCCATCTGATGTATAACCCAACCATGAACTGCAGCAATAGCAAGTGTCAAGCGAATGGAGTTCATCTTGGCTACGAGCGCAAAGGTCTTAGTATAGTCAACACCTACTACCTAAGAGAAACCTTTTGCAACAAGCCGAGCCTTATACTTATCCACACTACCATTCGCAACATATTTGGTCTAATAGATCCACTTACATCGAACCATCTTTCTCCCCTTAGGGAGATGGACTAAATCCCATGTGTTATTCCTTATCAAGAAACTATACTCTTCCTCCATAGCTTGGTCCCAATCAGGAACCCCTAATGCTTCCCTAAATGTCTGTGGATTGGAAGTGGTAGCAATGAATGCATGTGGAAGATCATGATGTTGTGATCGATTTCTTCATGTATCTGAAGGATCCCCAACAAGAGAACCCACAGACTCAAGTGTCTGTTGAGCCCAACGAGGTCTAGGGGGAGGTGGAGAACGAGGCTCCTCAACAACAAGTGGACCTTGCAGAGGTGTAACCCTGCGAGTCGAAGTTGAAGAAGTCTCATCATATGAATCACTAGCATCACTATCCACAATGGAGAGAGGTGGAGGAGGTAGAGAGGCTAAGCTAGGAGAGCTTTCCTCAAAGTGAACACTCCTCTCAATGAACACCTCATGTGTCTTAGGATCCATCAATCTATATGCCTTAACACCCTCAGGATATCCAACAAATATGCAAGGTCGACTTTGTGGTTCCAATGCCTTGTGTTTCTGCGGAGGTATGTGAGCCCATGCTGGACACCTATAGACTCTGAAATGTCTCACAATCAGTTTCCTACCTGCCCAAGCCTCGAAAGGAGTAATACCTTGTAAAGCTTTGTGAGGAACCCGATTCTGGATGTGTGTGGCACAACTGATAGCCTCTTCCCAAAAGGCGGGATCAAGAGAATGTGCATGTATCATATAGCTAGCCATTTCTTTGAGATTTCTATTCTTTCTTTCTGCAACTCCATTTTTATATGGAGTGTATGCGACAGAATGCTGAAGATCAATCCCCTCAAATGTACAAAAATCCTCAAGTCTTTTGTTCACATATTCCCTTCCATTATCTGTGCGAAGAATCTTCACCACTTTCCCGGATTGCTTCTCCACATGAGTCTTGAAGTCCTGAAATCTATCAAATACTTCACTCTTATGAATAAGAAAGTAGACCCAAGTGAAGCGGGAGTAGTCATCAATGAAGGTGAGGACATAGCGGGCCTTACTAAATGAAGGTGCTAGAAATGGACCTGCTACATCGCTGTGAACAAGTTGAAGAACTTCCAAAGCTCTCCAAGCTTTCCCCTTATCAAACTTTTCCTCAGGATGCTTGCCCATGGAACAACCTGAACATACACCCTCTGAAAAACTGATTCGAGGTAGACCTGTGACCATGTCTTTAGTGTTGAGCTGCTGAAGATAGCGGTAGTTAAGGTGACCAAACCGCTCATGCCATAGCTTACTTTCTGAATTTGAATGAGTAAGCAAGGCCCTAGAAGGTGAAGTTGGCATAAAGTGGGAGAATGAATAAAGCCTCAAGTTGTCATTGACTTGTCCCACTGCTACTAAGGCATCATCATCAAGTTCCTTTACCACAACTGAATCTGGTGTAAACTCAACCTTTTTCCCATTCCCATAGTGAGTGATTTGGTAGATAGAGAGAAGGTTGGTAGACAAGTTAGGAACATAGAGAACATTCTCAAATGTTCCATCATCCATGTCAACTGAACCTTTCCCTCCAACCTCTACTTGTGTATCATCACCTATGTAAATGTGAGGTACCTTAGATGGCTCCAATGAAGAAAACTACTCCTTTGTAGAACCCATGTGATATGAGGCACCTGAGTCAAGTATCCACTGCTGTGAAGAACTTGTTGAAGCCACAAATGCTTGCCCTTTTCTCTTAGACTATGAGGAAGAGGAAGGAGATGAATCCTTCTTTGTGTAGGCAGATGGCAAGTTGATGTTGTTTTTCTTAAGAAGATTAGTTAACTCATCAACTTGTTTTGTGTGACATCAATCCTCATCATGACCATACTTCTTGCAATATGCACAAGTTGGTTTATCCTTCTTAGGTGGTGTCCCCTTCTTGGAAGAGGATGAAAAATCACCTTGTGATGGAGAGGATGATTGTCCTTTTTCTTGTTGTGGCTTAGACTTGGAGTGCTTCTTCTTCTTGTTGGAATCTTTGCCTTGACTTCCTTGATTCCCTTGATTAGCCACCAAAGTCTGGGACTTTGAAGACTTGAGAAGCCCTATGTTCAACAACTTAGATTGTTCCAATATCAACAGTTCTATGAAAGCATCAAATGAAGGCATAACATAGGAACTCCCCACTGTCAAACGATGAGTTTGGAAGCTAGACACAAATGCTGCATATTCTGGTGCAAGCTTGTCCAACAAGTTGAATATCAACTGAGCGTCCTTTTTGTCAATTCCACAATCCTTAAGCTTTGCTCTTAGCTCATTTGCTTTGGTGACATAATCTTGGATTGTATCAAAACTATTGGGATCCAAGTTGGTGAGCTCATTGTCAATCTTATAACCTTTGATTTCATCAACTTGACCATACAATTTTTGAAACATATCCCAAGCATCTTTGATTGTAGTACACTTCTCAATATGAAAGATGAGGTCATTTGATATGTACTTGCACAAAGCTCCAAGAGCCATGCAATTCTTAGTGAGCCATTCTAACTAAGCATTAGGATCAGCCTTAGGATTGGGTGGTGCTGCTATTGTTCCATCTATGTAATGCATGAGACCTTTTTCCATTAATTTGCTTCATACTTTAATTTTCCACGATGCATAATTATGTGGAGTTAAAGGTGGAAATTTATGAGGACTAATAGCAAAAAAATGAAAGAGCACAAGGAAAGAGAGGCACAATCACACAAGACACCCCCCCAAATTCACTCAATCAAAGAACCCCCCCAAAAGTGATGATTTGGCACTTTATACTTAGTGCATGTACAATGGGCCACTTGCAAAAAATGGCAAAGTGGACTTCTGATTTCAATTTTACAATTGCCTCAATAAGGTCAAAAGAGACTCAAACTAATAGTGCAAGAGATCTAAACTAAAATCCAAGCATTTTACAAATACCAAATAGGCCAAATAAGACCAATATCTGAAAGTACAACTTCTACTCAAAATCTTTGAAATCTGATCATAGATTATGAAAGTAGAATAAAAAACATGCACTTTCAAAAAAAATGGCACCTGAAAAAGAGGTCGTATGAGATCAAACGAGGCCTTTGAAGTTGCAGAATTGAGGATTGGACAGGTATAGCTGAGAGAATTTGAAAATTTCAAAAAACCTGTGCACCAAAACCAGAAAATAACCACACCACTGCGAAGAGCACAAAAAATAAGCCCAAATCAAAAAAAAAATGCACCCAAAAAAGAGCAAAACTAAGCAAGTTACGGGCCTCCAAAGTTGACCCAAAAAACCAAACTACTCAACGAAGAGGGGTCTAAAAATTTCCAAAGAAAATGCTAACTAGGTGCTAACTGGGCACTGATTGGGCAGAAGGTACGGATCCCAACAGCTGGAAAAAAAATTTTTTTGAAAAAAATCTGAAAATTCCATACCATACCGCCCGAATTGGGTAGAAAATTTCCTCCACACCCAAAAATCGATTTTCACCAAAATAAGTCAAATTTATACTTGATTTTTTATGGAAACAGCCTCCTGGATGCAATAGTGAGGTTGAAAATTCTCTAAGATGCCTCAAAAAAATGCAATCCCTCAGATCCGAAAATAGAAACCTTCCACGATGTCTCTAAAAACCAATCAATAAAGCCCCAATGGCTCTGATACCATGTGATATTTTGCCAAGATCAAGGGCACAATGAAAAGTATAAAAATAGAGACAAAATAATGACAAGAACAAACTATATTCTCATCAATATGAAAATGATCAACTGGATTCACCAATACAATGAATATAGGCCTTCTTATATAGGCAAGGCCATATGGATGTACGAGCACACAATCATGACATGTGGCTCAATGAGAAACAAGGGTAGGTAAGAAATACTAGGGGGAGGTAGGAGAAATAATATAATATTCCACAAGAGGTGGATGACCCACCGAATGTGGAGTGTAACAACAAAACAAGACCACAAAAGGTGGAATTTCTTCTACAAGCTCTATCCCTATGTGCACACTTCCCTAAGTGTCTCAAATCTAAACTATGAAGAAATGCATTATCCTAAGTTAACTTAAGTAAAGTTTAATAATATCCATAATGAATATTTATTTACACCAACAAGCTTAAATGGGGGAATGTAAACACCCCCACTTCTTCCAACACCCTTCTCAGCTCCTCTTACAACACCTTCACCATTCCCATTCTGAGATGGAGCAGACACAACACCAGAAGTTTTCACTTCCACTGCCTCTCTGTACATCTTGTTTCCAGAAGCCCCTTTACCACTTAATTCGTGCTTATTTTTGTACATAAACCCATCAGGAAGCATGAGTTTTTGCATATAAGCTCGCCCAAATATTTTATAGTTATTTTTCATCAAGATTCCCTCAGGAGCTGGCAGATCCTGCTTCCATACTTTAATTCTGTTTTCTCAAAGGACAATCCTAAAAATCCATGCATTGCAAATAACTTTTTACACCTTTGTTGGTTGTGGTGGCATCACAGAGAGTTTACATCAATAAATGAAGAACATGCCAATGCTTTTAATGGAGCAATAGAAGTTTATCTCTTATTCAATATCTCTAGTGAAACCCCCATGATCTTTTGTTGGAGTAGAATTTGTTATATTCTAGAAAGGGTCTTGTCCTTTATTGATGGGATATTCATCTACCTCAAAAAAAAACTATTCTTTTCTCCAACAAGAAGCGAAACTAAATGAAGATCTAGCACCATGAAATGAATCCTCAAAAGGATTACTATAGTTAGTTTTGGTAGATAATGATCTGGGTAAAATACTAATGTGGCTTTAGGAAACATTATGTACTATCTTAGCATACTCTAACAACTTTGGTGGGACATGCTACACCCAATTAAGTCTCCATCGGTATCTCTATTGTGTTTATGGATTGGGATTCAATGTACTCTTTTTATACACAGATTTTACTTTCAACTGAGAAGGTTTGTATGTACTTACTTGTCTTTCAATTGTATCCCTATTTCAAGAATTTCTTCTATCAACAAATCATTTGTTGTAAGTTGTACAAGTGGAAGCTTGAACATGCCTTCCATGCTAGCCTTGTTGATATGTTCAACACCATCTTGTGCAACAAATCTTTAGAACTCCACTATTTCATTGAAGAGTGAGTAGTAGGGACAATCTAGGACACTTACATAGGCTTTGCAAGAGAGATAAATAAACCTAAATATTATGGCTTAATAATGATCAATAGGTAAACAGATAAGAAACTCTCAATATCAAAATGACTTTCTCAATTGTCTTTACTAGAAATGGATAGATCTGCTAATAGTGGCTTTATGACTGTATGTCAACTTTAGACTCAATCCAAGAAGAGCTAGAACTAATATGCGATATCTAGATTTATGATCTCTATAATATAACAATCCCATAATTATGTTTCCATGCATCTATACCACAACACAAACATCATACCAGTGTTCAGCCATAGCACTTGATATCCTAATTATAGAATGTGAAATATGCTCATAACTATGAATAAAGATTAAGAAAAACAAAGAAAGATGCTTATTGCAAACATAAATGACTAATGGACAAGAATTGAATTCATTGTGGATAGTTTTGAATATCAAATTCACTTATTTGTGTGTATTTAGTAACTCATGTACTTGTGGCCAACCATTTATCTCTTTCATAAATTAAACACTTATTAATAACATTAAATGGTTGAGTAATTATGTTTTAGTTGAAATTGAAAATAAAATATTTTATTTCAGGACAACTCACACTATTCCCTATCATATTTTAGACTCTTGGTTTTGTTAGTAGTGGTTTGATGTCTTTGGAGCTGATCATTGCATTTCTTTAGTTACGTTTACCAGTGTACTCCCAGCCTTTGCCAAAATGGGAGCTTTGGAACAGGGTATGGACATCCACCAAATCATAAAAGATAGAGGAATTTTGTCAGATGTAGTTGCAATTGCTCTGTTAGCATGTATGCAAAATGTGGAAGCATAGACAAGGCACGGGAATTGTTTAGCAGATTGCCTCAAAGAAATGTGGTTTTGTGGACTGCAATGATTGTCGAATATGCACAAAATGGATTTGTTGAGAAGGCTTTAGAAACTTTCAAGCAAATGCAATCGGCAGGTGTAAAGCCAAATTCCATGACCATTGCTACTATCCTCCCTGCCTATGCCAAAATGGGAGATTTGGAACAGGGTATGGACATTCATCGAAGCATAAAGGATAGAGGAATTTTGTCAGATGTTGTACTTGCAACTACCTTGGTAGACATGTATGCAAAATGTGGAAGCATAGACAAGGCACGTGAATTGTTTGATAGAATGCCTGAAAGAAATGTTGTCTCGTGGACTGCAACGATTGTTGGATATGCACAAAATGGATTTGTCGAAAAGGCTTTAGACACTTTCAAGCAAATGAAATTGGAAGGCATAAAGCCAAATTCCACAACCTTTGCTAGCATCCTCCTTTCCTGTGCAAAAATGGGAGCTTTGGAACAGGGTATGGACAACCATCAAAGCATAACGGATAGAGGAATTTTGTTAGGTGTTGTACTTGCAAATGCTTTGCTTGACATGAATGCAAAACGTGGAAACATGAACATGGACAAGGCTCGTGAATTGTTTGATACGATGCCGCAAAGAGATGTGATCTCATGTGAACAATCAACACACGCGTATATGGGAGGAAGGGATTGCTGCTACAAAATTGAACGCTCACTCCTCAATCACAGTTCTATGGTTTTATGAGATTAAACTAGGGCAATTAACCACCACATGTATATTTTTTACAAAATGAAAATAAAAACTAAGGCAATTTGAATCTACCTCCTGCGCGGGATTGCAAGCAATGCCACAAATTCCTTCGAGGTGGGTTTGATGTTCTTGGGGGTTGAAGTCGCCACGGACGCCTATGCGGGATTGCAATGCACAAATTAATTCCCCTCTTCTTTTTTTTTTAAGTAATGGCTGTTGTCGTCGAAATTATGACGAACTTGAGCACTTTAAAAAAAAAAAAAAAATTCTCATTGCTCATGCCTTCTTCGTCAAAACCAAATGGCAAATTGCCATCGGAATTACAATGAATGCAGGCATTTTTTCAAAAAAAAATCAAATTTGGCCACAATATACCTTCTCGGTCGGAAACCTCAGTCGGAAATCTAGTCCAAATGTATTAGTGGTTCTTTCCTACTGGGGTAAGGAACATTATCTTATCATCATTTTAGTTTGTTTAATGTGCATGTGGATTCCCCCAAGGCATTTCCCAACAAACCATCCTTATTATGGAGCCCCTTGGGAGATCATACAAGGTGCCTCGAGTTATTCCATCAAGCCCAAGAGCACAAAATTACACCCACCATTCATCCTCACATTGCCACTTGGTGTGTCTCTACCTGAATGGATCCCTAGGTAATTGCATCCCCCATGTGTACCTTCTCCCTTCTATAATGGGATGACATATTAGATAAAAGATTTTTTGAAACATTACCATAATTAACCATGCATATGTATAGACATGTTAACAATAATAGTAGAAATGGTAATATTATAAGTGATATAATAATTACTTATCACTTCAATTGATATTATATGACAAGTGAAACAACATGATAAAGATTGTGTAATATCATATCCAACACTTTGTGATTAAAAAATTCTATTGACTATTCTTGTTATCTCTGCATTCAGATTTGTCTTTTATATTAATATAAGACCACCTTCACACATCACCTTATATCTTCATATATCTACCCTTATTTCATTTTCAGACTTAATGTTCTAACTCCAAATTTATCTCTTTTTACATTGTCTAGCATTCCCCATCTAATGCCAAAGAGAAGCATCTATTCAAAGAGCCACAATGCTTTACAACTCACCCCTATCTAAGTATGTATTATTGTTACATTTCAGCCTCACCATTTAATTCAATAATGCCTTATTGAACCTTTATCACCAAACTTATTTTTTGATAAGACAATCAACCAGCATTAAGTTTGCTACACACTATAATCATATAGGAAGTCGACTTTACTTTTTTAATTTATTTTTGCCTTGACATTGCATATTTAAACATCTTAGTTGCTCTATAAACCACTACATCTTTATTTACTTGATTTGCTTTAAATTATTATATGAATTGAATAATATTTCATTTCCTTCCTTAACTTCAAAATTTCATTCCTATATTTATTTTCTATCGCCTAGTTGAAGAGAGGCAATTTTTCAAAGAGTAGCAACTTGTCCAAAGGAGGCAATTAATCATATAGGACCGACCTACTTTAATTACATTTAATTTATTTTGCTTAATTTTCTCATTCCCAAGAGGCAAATCAAGAGAGTTGGCTTAGTTATTGATCTTATCAAGGTTGCCCTCATAACATGAGTCAACAATATTAATACTTTTTAATTTATTTTTATAAGAACTCAAAATAAATACCAAATGTTTCTTATATCTTATTCATCGGTTGACCTGCATCATTAATAAATAGTTTATGTTATAATCTTAATGATCATTGTTACCTTTGCTACATTTGATTGATATGTAATCTCATTGTTGCAACCTATTTTGGTGGGGGCATGATAGTTCGCCCTTCCCAAGATTGCTTGTCCTCAAGAAATGATGACTTATATTTTTGTTAATCAAATATTTTCTATGTGAAGGTCTATAAACTAACACTTGAAGATTTATAATCCTTAAATTCTTCATTTGCATTATGCCATAGATATCTCTTAATGTTAAGACAAAAATTTATATATTAAGATCCAAGGATTGGAAGCATGACAAACATTTGTGACCTTAAATGCAATGTTCTTTGCTAAATAAATTTGTATCTCTTTTGGTTCACTCTTGTTATTATCATTTTCTAGATCAACCAAAAATAGTAAACATGTTAGAAACACACCAGGTACGAGCCCAACACATAGCACAAACATAAAAAAATGAAGCATACACATGAATAAATGTAGACATGAAGCATACATACAAAATACATGTATCGTTATGTTCAACCATCTCTCTTATTGTCTTCTTGTTGTTATTTAGTCATTGCCATATTTTTGGACTCATTTAATAGATCCCTTTCTTAGATATTTAAGTCTCTTTGAATATAATGTATCTTATTATTTTGGCCTTACCTTGCATGTTGGCATGATCAAAGCTCTGATACCATTTGTAATGTCCTCTTTTGTAAATGCCCTAGTTTTTGCTCTATATTTACATCCCAAGTAAAAAAAGAAATGAAATAGAGATATCATTTACCAATTAGTTCCTGATTGAAACCCTCAATCATGTTAAATATAAATTTAATCTTTCGTACTAGGGTTATGTACATTATCTTAATCATAATTATAGTTTACATAATATGCATGTGGATTCCATTAAGGCTTTTCCCAACAACACATCCTTATTATGGAGCCCCTTGGGAGATCATACAAGGAGCCTCGATTCGTTCCATTAAGCGCAGGAGCAAGGAATGACACCCATCACTTGGCCTCTTGACCCCACTTGGGGTTTCTCTACTTGAATGGATTCATATGTACCTTCTCCCCTCCATAATGGGATGATAGAATAGATGAGAGCTTTAAAGGAACATCATCATAATTAACTATGCATATATATAAATATATTAACAATAATAGTAGAAAATATAACATTATAAGTGATATAATATCTATTTATCAATTTAAATGTTATTATATGTTGAGTGAATCAACATGATTAAGATTCGGTAACATCATATCTAACACTTTGCGATTAACAAAGTCTGTTGATAATTCTTGATGTCTCTACAATTAGATTTGACTTTTATATTGATATAAGACTACCTTCATACATGTTGCGTGAATATTTTGTAATCAAGTAACTGATTACAAAATGATAGATTCAACCACAATTGTGATGAGATTAAATCTCTCCTCATAAAGGGGAGGTCACCTTCTTATTGCTAACTATTTTCAGCTAGTATCTAGACTAAGCTATTTAGACTAATCTAAATGTGGGGTGTTACATTCATCATATCCTCTTCTTTCAAGATAGATTTTATTCTCTTTACAATAATACTTATAACACAATATTAAGATAACTACAAAGTATATGATTGTAAAAGACACTAACTAAAGCAATAATAGATCATATATAACAAGGTTATACAAAAGAATAACAAAGAATGCACCAACAATTCCTAAGTAACAAGGAAATTTGTGTAAGCATAAAGTCTTGCGTAGATTCTCCAAATTGATCACAAGAATAAAGTTGTAATACACAAGCAACTCAAAGTCTTTCACATGTATCACAATTCAACTACTCTAAAAGTATAACAAATTACAACACAAAGTCTCCGAATTGTTATTGATTTACAAATATCAAGTTATTCAAATTCATTGATGTAGCACAAAGTCTACAAAATCAAATTTGACTATCTTTAAATAAATACCTTCTCCACAACACACAATTCAATTAATATAAGATAATGTAATGAGAAAGACATAAGAACAATCTCACTTCATCAACACTTTGAATCCAAAACAAAGGTTGGATGCCAATTTGCTTTCTATATTGACTGAAATCTTGATTTACAACATAAGCACACAGTCTCAAAATGCTCTTCAAATCAGCAGAGTTTCGATGCTCAAGCTAAAAAATAGATATTTACAATGAGGCTTCTTCCTTTGCATAGAGGAGAGCCTTGAGAAACAATAGGAATTCTACAACTACTTTGACTTATTCAATAGTACAGTCCAAATTGATTCAGGACTTGTATTGTCTTTACATGTAATTTCATATGTACAAAAAGATATGTAAAACGTCGATAACAAACTACATAACTTGAAAGCATGAAAAATGGCTAAGTGTCCGGAGACATGTCTTCACCATCTTCGTTCTTTTTCAAAAACTCTTCAAATTTTTGGAAGTTGGCTTTTATTTTTTATTCATCAGGACCCAAGGTATTTTTGAAAATAGCTCAAACTCGTGTGATGGAGTCCTCTATGCCATTGAAGGCCTTCTTATGTTTACTAAGAATAACCTTCAAATTATTCACAAGAAGTATTTCCTAGTTCTCATGATGTCACTGAGATCATGTTCCTCTTTCTTGATGAAGGTTCTGACACCTAGAATGAAATTGCAATGTTGATTTTGGAAATTCTCTCGTGTTGGGAAAAAATTCAGGTTTCATGCAATTTCAAAAAAATTATGTGATTCAACATATTGGAAAGATGCATTTCGGGTTTAAAAACTTGAAATACATGAGAGAGAGAGGAAAAGGATGCATTTCATATTTTAAAACCTGAAATGCATGACAATGATGCAGGTGACGATGACATGCATTTCACAATTAAAAACTCGAAATGCATAAATGCAAAGTAGTAGACATGTCATTTGGGTTTTAAAACCCATTTGACATGTCTAAAGGGTTAATGAATAAGTTTCACATTGAGTTTTAAAACCCAATGTGCATGTGTTGTGCAAAGGTAAGGTGAACATTGGGTTTTAAAACATGATGTGCACATGATAGTGTGGAGTCAGGACATGTACTTTGGGTTTTAAAGCCCGAAGTGCATGTTCATTGATGATGAATGTGTATTTTGGGTTTTAAAACTCAAAATACATATTCAATGAGAGATGTGCATTTTGGGTTTTAAAACCTAAAGTGCATGTTCATTGGTGATGAATATGTATTTCGGGTTTTAAAACCCTAAATGCATGTGCAAATGGTGAAAAAATGCATTTTGGATTTTAAAACCCAAAATGCATAATGGCAAAGAGATAAATTATATTTCGAGTTTTAAAACCGAAAATACATAAAATAAAATAAAACTAACACTTGAAAAACTAACTTGCCAATTTTTCAATAAACAAATTAAGGGATCCAAACGAGATAATTTCTCAAGGAATATGACTATGCATGAGGGGGTTCGACAAGCTCCTTGACATGCGTTCTTAGAGGACATGGGTTAGGAGATGGACAAATTTTGTAGGGGTTATCCCACAATTTGAGTAAGCTAAAATTAAGGATAACAATACATCTCCTTATATTTTCATATATATATATATATATATATATATATATATATATATATATATATATATATATATATATATATATATATACCCTTATTTATTTTTCAAACAATGTTTTTACTCTAGATTTATATCTTTTTATACCATTGATGATACGTCATCCAATGCCAAAGAGAAGCGTCTCTTCAAAGAGTCATAATACTTTACAAGTTGATCCTATCTAAGGATGCATTATTATTATATTTAATCCTTTTTACTAACTAATGAAGTTGGCCCCACCATGTAATTCAACACTACCTCATTGAACCTTTATCACCAAACTTATTTTCGAATAAGAAAGTCGACCAACATTAATATTACTTGACACTATAATCATATATTAGGAAATCGACTACTATAATTTTACTTTATTTTTGTCTTGACACTACATGTTTCAATTGCTCTATAAAATACTGCTTCTTTATTTACTTGATTTGCTTTAAATTCTTATATGAATAAAAAAATATTTCATTTCCTTCTATTGTCACAGGAAAATTCTGCATGATATTAGATATTAAAGGTCACCACCAAACCCCTAAATCCAATAAAAAAATCCAAACACAACTTAAATAAAAAAATCCAAACACAACTCAATAAATGAATACAAATGAAATCAACAAAGCAATATGAAATCATAAAACAATTAAACCTGGATGTTGACTCCAATGCACTTGTCCTCCATTGTTCTTCTTGTGTAGGAAATGGCTCTCAAAGTTGTACTTCATGAAAACCTACAAGATGTAAGCAAAAGAATTACAAAGACAATGGTTGTTGAAAAGGGAGGATTGATGTTCAATTTATAGATTTTCAAAAGTTTGATTTGTCAGTTGAGATCAATTTGAGGACAAAATTGATCAATGGTTGAGATTTGATGAGACATAGTAGATGGAGACAATTACTCAATGTAACTGAATCTGATTGAGAAAACAACTCACTTGACTGACTAATCAAGAGATTTGTTTGAGAGTGGAATTGAATTGATTGATTACTTAAGACAATTGATTGAATTGTTAACTAATTTGATTGATTTGAAGACTAAATTGACTGATTAGTTAGAAAAAAGTGATTGAAGAATGACTAAGAGTCAATGGCAATAAGGAATTTTCACACGTGATATAGGAAATTTAGAATGAAATGTCATTTATATTGAATTTGGGTTTTTGAAAATGTCAAATGAAATTAGAATTAGTGGGAAGTGAATTTGAATTGAATTGGGAGAGAAATTAAATTTATTTGAAATGAAGGATAAAAGACATTAAATAAATTTAAGAATTTATTTAATTAAAAGCACATCATTAGATAATCAAAAAATTTAAATAAATTATTTAACTATGGGAATATAGAAATTGATTTTAATTAAACAATAAAGACCATTTAATTAAAGTGGATAATAAGATTATTTAATTAATATTAAAAGGGGGTGATTAATTGATTAAATGATTAAGAAATTGGAGAGATTATGAAAACAATGAGGAATGTTAAGAGGGATAATTAGTAAAATTGGTGTTTGCAGGTGTGAGACAATTTTAGGTGTCTACATTTTGCCTCTCTTTGAGACAATGTTCGAAGTACCATTGTTTTAAAGAAAAAGTGAAAAATATACCCCAATATGTCGAGGGATGGATGTAGGATGCCCCCTTGAGAGATTGTTTGTGCATTAAATGCATGAATAATCACTTGAAAGAAGAAGAATTTTATATGAGAGATAGAAGAAAGGTTAGTTGATGGCATGTATGGGCTTGTTTGGGTAGAAGAAATGGTTGGAGTGATTTGTAGATTGATTGATTGATCAAATTGATTAGATTAATGGGTAAAGATCAAGTTTGGTTTCAGGAAGGACACATCCTGTATAAGACAAAGGTATATGATCATCTGCTTTTAGGAAAGACATGTCCTGTATAAGACCAAAGATATATCAAAACATCTAGGTTTAGGAAGGACAAGTCCTGTATAAGACAAATGATAGATGAAAGTTGGATGAACAATGAAAGCGAAGAATGCTAGGGAAAAGAAATGATCGATGAATAGAATAGTTGATATAAGGAAATGAATTATCATGAAATATTGTGCTTCTTAGGTAGTGCAACAATTTCATCATCAAGTCTTATTATGTATCAATGGACATTTGTACACCAAGGTATGAAAGACCTAATTGTAAGTGCTTTCCCCTTGCAATAACAGACATATAACAGACAAGGATTGAATCCATCCATTCTAGGGTTGTACCAAAGGTTGAGGTATTTGCAGTAGTCACAAGCATAGTTATCCTTGACCTCATTTTTGCATAGGATACTTTTCGAATGGACATACGAAAACAGACACCTAGAATACATGTTCCCCATAACTTAATGAAAACACACCACAAACAATGAACAAAGAAAATGGATCACAAAATATCCTTACTTCTCTAGTCATTTGTGGGCATCCTTGAGTAGAATAAGAACACAATGTAAATATAAATAAAATAAAAGATAAGACTCACTAAACCAAATGAGTTAACAGTCATACTAATCTTTTTGCCAAGGATAAGTGTTTCTAGATAGGATGATTGTTTGATAGGATGCCCATTGTTGGAAAGATGTGTCCATTAGGACATGATATCTGATAGGTGTCTATTTTAGAAATGATGTATCTGTAAAGGCACGTTGTTTAATAAGGATGCTAAAAAATGATAGGCAATTGATAAATTAGGTTGCAAACTAGCTTGGTAGTTTGTTTGTTGATGCATGACTTTTTAAGCTCAATGTTTTGCATATTGTTCTAGTTGTGTTTGCTCAAATATTTGTTGTTTGCAAAGGATAATTTATTGTAAATTATGATTAATGGATTGCTTAAATTGTGTTTTTTTTTTAGTTTTAGGGTTTTCAGGATTATTTTAAGAATTTTTTTGTAGTTTTCTGGACTTTTTATGAATGCTTTTGGTTTTTTTGAAATTTGATTTTTTTTTTTTAGGGGGGGAGGGGATTTTGATAAATTGTTTGATTTTTTTGAATGTTGAGATTTTAATTTATTTTTTGAATTTTGATTTAATTTTTTGGATATTTGAAAGATGTATAGATCACTAATTAAGACAAAAGGCATGCCAAAATTTATTCTCAAGCAAGATATATTTATTTCCCCAATGTCTAGCAAGGCATAGAACATTATGAATGTATGGAAGAACTAGTGGGATGGAAATGGAGAGGTGAAAGATGGAGGTAGCTTATTATGAAATCATAGTTGATTTGGTTCAAAGGACTATCTCACAATGAGATAACATGTTTATCCAAGCTAAGGGATTGGATATTGTGAGGTAAGGTGATGACTTGGTACAATGAATGACATGTATTCCACAGGCATGGACATGTGAAGATGATTCTGAAAAACACGTTTTGCATTTTATGTCCTTAGTTTTGATCATTGAGATGAAGGGATGGATTTTGTTAGAATGGAGATAGAATTGGATAGGATAAGCAAGATCAAAGGTGATAATAGATGATTGAATTTTTAAATGGATAAGATAAGGGATATGTACTAAATGGTGTGGATAAGGTGAAGAAAAATAAGATGTGCACGATGCTTATGAAGATCCTTAGCCTTGTCAAGATTAAAGGTGGAAAAATAAGATGGATGTAGCTAGGGTGATGGACATTGGAGGATGGAAATGGGAGATGTGGTAGGTAGGGTAGCATGGACAAAAATTTCCCCCAAGTGTAGAGTGAAAGAGGATGATGGATTACACATGACACATGTTTGCCAAATTCTCATCATGGTACTTGCCCAAGATGCCACAAGAAGTTGTTTTCACCATTTGATGAATTATTTTTCTTCTTTTTTTCTTTCTTTTTTCAATTATTTTTGGTGTCACACAAGACACCTGTTTGCCAAGTTTTCATCAAGGTGGCAATTTTTTTTTGTATTTTTGACTTTTTGGAAGATAATGGATGCATGATAGGAGATGATGGAAGGATTCAATAATCTTGTTATTTGGATGGTACCCTTGAAATATTTGCTACAATGGACCATGGCTATTGAAGGTATGCTCACAAATGTTGGTAGGGTGATGATAGAGGGAAATTAAATGGATGACAAGATGGAACAAGGAAAGTATTTACACAAAGGACTGAATGGGATGTATGAAAGGATGGAATATAGGTATTGGATAACAGTTTGGATGTTGTAAAATTTGTACATGGGTAGATGGAAATGTCTTTAAGATCAGCATTAGAACACACCTTGAGGGGTGATGGAGTGATGCAGGACAAGTGGATTTTGAATTTTGAGATTTTGAGGGAGGAGTGGATGTGGATTTTGGGACATAGAGATCCAAAATAAGTTTGAAAGGTGAGATATGTTTAGATAGAGGAATGAAATAAGTCATTGGAATAACAAGTATATGGGTGATCCCATAATACTAGGTTACACTTTTTGACCAAACTTGACACTAAAATCAATATTTTGCACTAGATCTTTACTTTCTAACACTTGTAGTAGCTAAAACATTAAGAAATTGAAGATGAAGTAAGCTACTAATTTGTGAGATTTTTCATATAGATTCTAAATATTTTTTTTTTAATAATTACAAACAAATCATCCATATTTTTATGTAACTTTTAATAACTTAATATTTACAGAGTTCAACATTTTTCAAAAGTGACATTTATTCTATAGTGCATAACATGTTTTTTTTTTAAGCTCCACCAAGAGGGTGACACCCATTTTATTAATTAGAAAAGAAAACATACATCTTAAAAAGGTTCAAATATGAAACCCAACTAGCAGAACAAGAAAAAAGGAACTTATATTAGCAAGACCTCCTTATCAATGATCTGTGTAAGCCTTGGCCACCTAGCAAGATTAGAACCATCAATTCGCTACTCAGAGGAATCAACACCAAACTTGGCTAAAATATCCGCAGTATCATTGGCTTCCCTATAGATATGCTTTATGCTATAGCAGAAGTCTCCCAGTATATCTAAGACCTTCCTTATCAACTTATCAATTTTCCAATTTAGTGTCCATTTGTTGATGAGAACCTTGATAATTACCATGGAATCCTCTTCAATATCAATCTCCTTCCAACCTCTCTTGACACATTCCAAAAATCCATCGAGACCCCATTAACTTCTACAATATTGTTTGTCTCTAAACCAAGGGAACCCATACATGCCCAAACCATTCCCCCTCCACCATCCCGAAGAATACACCCAAAGCTAATAGGGCCCAAGTTGTCCTTACTAGCACCATTGAAGTTGAGCGTGAGACATCCCCAAATAGGGGCACTCCATCGAGCATGAGACCGCGACTCCATCAAATGAACATATTCATTAATCATTAGGATTTTAATTCCTTTCCCACCACAAGAGGGCCACCTTTCCAATCATGCTAGAGTTTCCATTCGACACATCTACAATGCTACCTTCAATTTTTTTAATCATTAAAGTGAGAGGAATATCTGAATCTTTGAAAATCCTTCAATTATGTTCGAGCCATGTATTTCAAACCAAAAGGGAAGGAGAGTTAGATTAGATGTTACCCTACCAATCTCCATTTTTCCTCTTTGGGCAACTGGCAAGGAAATCAAAGAGCATCTCATTTTGAGGCCCCTACCACCCAAGTTTCTCTTGGATCCACTGTCAGCAACTCTACACAAATTCACACTTGAACATCAAATGGATGTAGGTTTCCTCCATTGTTTTGCATTGCACACATCTGTTGGGGCCCAAGATGCCAATCTTTTGCAATTTCTCCATAGTCAAGATTCAATTGTGTAACATTGTCCATAGGAACGCCCTTGCTTTAGGTAGATTGTGTTGGAATCCAAGAACACTGAGAAGGGGGGGGGAGGTGAATCAGTGTTCTATCGATTAGAGTAATTTTAACCTTATTAACAAATCCACTTATTAACCGGTATGCATAAAAGAAAGTAACAACAAGTAATATCAATGCAATCACATGAATCAACACCATAACACACATAATTATAGGTGGAAAACCTCGAAGAGGAAAAACCATGGTGGGATTGGTGTCCCACAATATCTATCCACTGTCCAAATGAATAAATATTATAAGAGGGGCCTGCACATGTAGGAAGGCACACTGCTTAGAGCATACTTCTCATCACAAAAGGAGCCTCATTGACTACAGATCCAAATACTGGATTACAAACAAAAATTGAACTCAAAATGTTCATCTTCTATGATGGATGAGTTCCAGTTAAATCATTGTCTATACCGGTTATACTGTAACCTCGCTTATCGGTATCTTAGATCACTTAGATCAATCCTCTAGACCAATAATCAAGACCGATTTCAGATATTTATGTTCACAATGTATCGATCAAGACAACATCACAAAACCTTTCACATCACATATCTGTTATATCTACCATATATCCACACCATACAAAATGACCTAACTCGGACTTACTTATATACCCATTTACATGAATAAACACAAATACCTTATGTCAACTTACAAACATATCACAAAAGATACGACACATGTCGGCCCAGATAAAATATAAACATAAAACAATATGATTTTTACCGCTTCCACGCTTGCCGGATCAATCTCCTATGTCGGCCTTAGAATACCGATTCCAAGTTTGTCGGTTCCCTGAATGTCGGTCAAGTGGATGTCAGTGTAGTGAATGCCAAATCTCCCATGAAGTGTTTTGCCATCAATGAAAACACTTATAACCTGAATGAGTGTCAATTGCCAACAATATCCCCCTTTGGCATTGATGGAAACACTCATGTCAAAAATGAATCGCTAAAGGTTTGTACCAGTTCCCATCCCAAAAATTATCTTAGAAGACTACTCCCCCTGAGCTATACATTACTTCTTATGTCCCTAGACATTTTTCACATCCACCTCTCCCCCTTTGACAACAATACCAAAGAATGGGGCAAAAAGAATAATAAATGAAATTCTGTACAAACCAAAATGTGATTATCGGATCTGGATATACTTGAAAATATCAAGATAAGCACCCTTAAAAAATGCCAAAGAAGTATCCCAATCGGATTTAAAAGTTCCCAAAATAGATACAAACCCATTCAAAATGTAAGTGTGTAGTTCTTCCTCTATTAGGGATGCCGATGTGGGAAAACTCATCTATTTCATACATTCCCATTTATGAAGTAACAAAGTATTTAGCCAGGGACATACCAAACCTCTCAACTCTCTGGCCTGCCAGATTAACTTGTCTTTTTTCTTCTCCAGGGCTGAAATTTCAAACTTTAAAAGAAAAATCTAACCATCAACTGTGCTTGTCAATGATTCAGTACCATCAAAATTGACTACAAGTTGTTCCAACTTGTCCTTATACTCCTTAACTTTATTATCCAGGCCGACTATTAGTTTTTCTATGTTAGTGCAAGACTGGTATATTTGACTGAATTGACGAAGAGCTTGATCAATCCTTGTCATCTCATCTGTCAGCTTAGCCTTGTCAGATGTGATCATGTTATCACAAGTGACCTTCCTAGTTGCATTATACTTTTCCACCAACTATTGATTTGACACTTGTTGAAGAGTTTTATACTCTTTGGCAATGTGCTTAGTTAAACCTTTCAACTTACCGGATGGACTAGCTACCTGATCAATCTTGCATTCTGATGCAAGTTGCTGCAAAATAGGAATAGCTTGCTCAATAACTTGCTTATCTTCTGACCCTTCATTCCTTAATTTTTGAGTTGCAACAAACATCAATTCAAAACTGCTCAGCTGCTCAATGTTCTTATTTCCAAGATGAACAAAATCTTCTTGATTGGATGAGTCAAGTGCTAACAATGAGGGACCAACAACCGATGAAAGTGTCGATACCCAGACCTCAGTCTGATCAACCTGACCTTCTGCCTTATGATCTACTTTATCCTTTACCTCCTCAACACCGGTGGCTTCACCACTTGATGTAGTTATTTCCACTGCCTCAACCTCATGAACTTCAACCGTATCAACATCAATTATTAGAGGATTATCTACTGGTTTATTGATCTCAACATTTTGTACAAGTGTAACTACCAAAGGAATGTCCTTAGATGTTTTTTCGTTCCAAAACTGATGGATCTCCACCTAGTATACCTTTACCTTTAGCATCAACCAGGATGTCTAGAATATCAGACTTAGGTGGAATATCCGGTGATGTAAAAAAACCTTGTTTATCCACAAAGAATTTAACCCAAGCCTCATGAGTTTCCTTCACAATTTCATTTACTCTTCCCACCATAAGACTTATATGTCGGTGTCTACTCTAGAAAATTGTTTTATTAGCAAACTCTAGACATTGTTGCATCTCTTCATCAGTTATAGCATCACAAACAGTTAGCAATTCCTGAATCTTAATATGCTTATCCTCCTCAATAATTGATAACCTCCTAGCATCTAACTTATTATACGAATATGTCGATATTTGAGTCTCCATTTAAGTTAAAGCTTTCTTATATATGTCTAAATATAACAAAACTGATTCCTCAATCTCTTTTTGTTCCTTATCATCCATATGACCATAATAGTGTTGTGTGTTACTCAAAATACCATCTTTTGTGATCTTATCAATCAATTCAACAACAGAAAGAGGAGCAATAACCTTTACATTTTTACCAGATTCAAGAGGAATATCTAAATTTGATCTCTTCTTCTTACCGAGGGTAGGAGCAGACTCCTTGGTCGGTTTCCCTTTCTCTGTAGGCTTCCTCTCCTTTAAAATTTTCTTTTGAGCTGCCAGAGGAGCGACTATGGATTTTTCCAGCTTCCCTTCCTCAGGATTCTTCCTTTGAATCCTCATATAGATCTTAGGAATCTTTGGGATTTCTTCCTTAGTCTCAGAACTAGATTCAACAGAAGCAATAAATGTTTCTGGTTTCTTCCTCTTAGATAAACCCTTACCGGTTCCTACTGTTGGAGAAGCCTAAACAACTACCGGAGGAGATGTCTCTACCAAACCAATTATTTGTTTGATTTCAGAGGACATCTTCTAGACATCTTGTCCAACCTTCTTGATTTGCCCTTCCCTTTTCTTCTTGTTGAAACCAATCTTCACCTCAGATTCTTTCTTCTTAGTTGTTCCAAATGTTTTCTCCTTCTAATCAACTGGGGCATCTATACGCATCTTGGCATAAAGGTCCAAGATCTGTGCATCAACCTCATAGCCCATCTCATCAACCCAGATAGTCCTAGGTTGCACTGCCTCCATCAAATTTTCATCCTTTTTCACCATGAAGCATATTCTTGTTGAGTATTTATCAACAATATGCCTAAGGATCCTTTGCCTCTTCTTCATAGCTTTCTAAAATGCCTTGAAATAACCCCACAAAATGGAGTCTATGTCCTATCCCAAGTTTCTCAATGCATCCTTGATATATTTACCTATCGATATATCAAAGGCCCATTTCCTCTTACCGGATCCCAGTATCTCATTCAAAAAGAAAGGCATCAAATAGACAATGAGATTTCCATACCAGAATGTACCTTTCTTATCTCCCTTAATCTTTCCCAAATTAGAAATCAACTCATCACACATCCACTCACAAATGTCACATTTCTCATTTTCTTTCACCATCTTGTGTGCATAGAAAATATAGGAACTAGAAACAAAGTTCAACTGGTTTGATTGAGTTACCTTGTATCTAATTACCATGCTTTCAAATTGAACAACTTTATATCTCTGATAGTGCTAATTTGCATCGACCAGCTGTCAGAGGTGGCACCAGTTAGATTGTTCACCTCATTGTTCAAAATCTTCCTCCTAACTTGTGTCTGTCCAACCTGGGGTAAGTCGGTGATAGCATGAATCGCCTCCTTGGTGATTTTATAGGGTCGGTCAAGCCACATGAACTCGCCATGGACTCGGCTTAGCACATACTAAATCATCTCATCCTTGAACTCAGGCATCTCCATAATGTCGATGAAACCCCAATCCTTCAGAATTTGAAATTTTGGTTTAATCAATCCATCTTTGTTCAACAAAGTAGATAGATACGTTGATTTAATCTCTGATGAACCTAAATTCTCTAGAGTGCAATGAATATATGCTCTCACATCTTCCACATAAAGAACTCCATCAGGAACCCTAGAAAATGCGTCGATAGAGTCATCGACCTTTGCAATTTGAGGGCATTGTTTGAATTTCGAATGCAGATGATCCTTAATATCCACCACAATAGGGACAGCCACATCTGTCAGAGTGGGAGCATATCCAAAAGCCATTCCGATTTCAAAAAAAGTAGTGTGAAAATAGATAAAATACCTCACAATCAAAGCCAGTGAAAACCTTTGATAAATCCGTACATAGAATATTGGAAATTGCTAGAAAATACTCTTAATTGCCTTGATGGCCTTAAAATCGCTCTACTTCTCTTCGAGTGTTGTGTGATAAGAAATGAAGCAACTTACCCCTTTTAATTTGCAAAACCCTAATTTGCCATTGACATAAATGCATGCCGGTATATGATACTGGATACAAAATCCGTTATCTCAGCACTGGTGAATCTCTGGACTGTCTTCACCAAGATCTAAAACAATCTTTTAGACCTCTACCAGGGGCAATGTAAGATTTGTCATTAATTTGCCTCCCCTTAAGGTTAAGGCCTTAGTTACCGGATAAGTTTCCTACCGGTGCAAGAACATTTTGCTCTATCAGTTGAGTAACTAGAGAATTTACTTTTGCTGATTGATCTTCAAACTTCCTAATCCACTGTTTATCATGAGCCTATTGGATCTCATCAACATTTTCCTTTCCTTTCTCATTTGATGTGTTATTCCCTTTTGGTGTATTATTGCTTCTGCAATATTTAGCAACATGTCCTATTTTGTTACATGCATAGCAAGTAACATTGTTCTTTTGAATTGCCTTGTTGAGTCCTTGACCATTCTTTGACCTACATTGATTAGCCATATGTCCAAACTTTCCACATGCATGACATCTCACATTCATTCTACAATCTTATGTCCTATGACCATACTTATCACACTTTGAACACTGACCAGGAACAACATTATTATTATGATTTTGTCTATTTATGCATTAACTTTCTCTACAACCAAACTTATTACAAACAAATCATCTACCATTAAATTTATGTGCATTGGGTTGCCTTACCGGTGATTTCTGATTCTAGTTGTTTGGTGGATTCCCCTTATTTGCAGTAGCAGAGCTTTCTCCATGCTCAAATCCAAGACCTCTAGTGTCTCCAGTATCTCTTTGATCCTTCAATAATTCATCAAGCCTTGCAGAATTGACCCTGAACTTCTCTTTGTATTCATTTGCAACATCCAAATCACTTCTTAGGATTGATATCATTCTTTCCAACTCTTGCTCATTGTTCTGTGATTGCACCAACTCAGTTCTCAAAACATCATTCTCATGCACCAACCTAATGCATTCCTCATATACGTCTTTCAGTGACATAGCATGATTTCCCTCATTCTTCTTCCGATCTTCAATCTCCTTGGACATGCTCATAGTCATGGCTTGCATTTCATTCTTCATGACACCATTCTCTTGACTTAGCTTCTGACATAATTCCTTAAGGGCATTCTTCTCTTCATCATCTCGATTTTGTAAAAATTCCTTCCTTTTAGCTTGAGTAGATGATAACCTTTCCTGTAGGGTAAGAATGAATTCCTTTGCAGAATTCAACTCATCTTGCAACTTCAAGTTCTTCAACCTTTCAACATCATAGTCCTCAAATGCTACTTCAAGTTCTTTCTGTAGACTCATCTCCATGGATTCTGTATTCATGATCTTCCTCAAGCTATTAGACTTATTCTGAGGCACAAGGCTCTGATACCAATTGTTGGAATCCAAGAACAATGAGAGGGGGGGGGGGGGGGGGGGTGAATCAGTGTTCTACCGGTTAGAGTAATTTTAACCATATTAATAAATCCACTTATTCACAAAAGAAAGTAACAACAAGTAATATCAATGCAACCACATGAATCAACACCATAACATAGATATTTATACATGGAAAACCTCAAAGAGGAAAAACCACGGTGGGATTGGTGATCCACAATATCTATCCACTGGCCAAATGAATAAATATTACAAAAGGTGTCAAGAGATTTGACCAATTTAGTGCCTACCGCTAAGTTCTAGAGCTTAAGTTTTTTAACAACTGCACCCCCAACCATTTTATTGCTACAAGCCTTATCCCACTTGATTAAAGGAATATGATGGGCTTCATTCTATCCTTCCCATAAAAATCATTTTAATATGCCTTCAATTTTGGTTGTCACTTTACTGGTGAGACTTAGGCATCACATGGAATAGATGAGGAGTGCGCATAGGACCGCCTTCAACATAGTTAACCGGCTAGACAAAGTGAGTCATTGACCCTGCCATGAGGAGGAACTAGCTCAACATTTAGCAATCACTTCCTCCCATCATGTTGTTTTGATTGTCCCTTTGAATAGTGCAACTTTGAGATAATGTGATGGCAAGGAACCAATTGAAAAGTTGAGGATAGACATTAACCTTTTTTGGTATAATTTCCTTATGTTGAAAAAATAATTTTTTTATTTTCTCCCTGTTGACGTCCTTGCCAAAATAGAGACTATACAAATCTAGCACATCCCTAATTACCAAAGCCTCTCTTTGGCATGCAATTCTAATCAAAATCATATCATCTACAAATTGGACATGAGACAACAAATCCAACTTCCTAGCCACCTAAACATTGGACCACAATCCCTCATAACATTTCTCTTGATCAAACCATTGAGGGCTTTATCCATGATCACAAAGAGAAATGGGGGGATAGGGTCTCCTTGATGCAATCCATGCAATGACTCAAAGAATCCTCACAAACTACCATTAATATTAATGTAGAAATAGATTTCATTTATCCAATCTTTACAAAACCCAAACTTTTCCATTACCTTAGTAAGAAAATGCCAACTTACCCTATCATAGGCCATGTTGATATTGAGCTTAATAAGCATACTACTTTGATTGGAAGAACATATAGAATGGATTGCCTCATGGACCAAAATAATGTTGTCTATGATATCACGACCCAAGATAAAACCACTTTGGTTCTCACTGACCACCTTTCCGAGCACCATTTTCAATATATTGGCCACGGCTATGGAAATCACCTTATAATTTGTGTTGCATAAGGAAATGTGGTGATAAACACCAAAGGTAGAGCATGCATCCTTTTTGGGAATCAAGGAAATGACCGTGTTATTGAAATCTCTCACAAAATGACCTTTTGCTCTGAATTCTTCTACCACTGCCCAAACCTCATCTTCTAGGAAATTCCATATTTACTGAAAGAAAAGAGATAAAAGACTATTCGGCCTAGGTGTTTTTCCTGGATGAAGACCAACGACAACCTTTTTCACTTCTTTCAAAAATGGTGTCATTAGTGGGGAAATTTTTTTGTCCAAAATGACATGGGGAATATTGTCCAATAGCTCAACAGAATCCAAGAGGTCAGCACCACCAACAGGGGCCAGAAGCTCAACAAAATGACATACCACCATACACTCCAAATCTTTAGGTTTTGAAAATTCTATTGCATCTTCACTAAGAATGCTTATTCTAATATGCATTCTTCTGGATTTCATAAAGTTGTGGAAGAAACTCATGTTCCTATCGCCAATTGCAAGCCATGATTCTTTAGTCTTGGCCTTCCAAAAATATTCCTCTCGTGCTAACAACCCAACATGCTCCACTTGCAATCTTCTTTCTTCCTCAAAGTCTTCTTGAAACATCCTGAATTTGATTACTTTATCATTGAGGACTGCAAGCTCCCCATCTACATGAACCTTTTATGAAAATATGTTTTTAAAGGATACAATATTCCATTCCTTCACTTTAGTTTGATGTATGACATCTTCTTACTGAAACTAAAACTCTTGGTCCCAAAGAAGCCTGCATGCTCCTTCCACCAACCCTCCAATAGTGATGGAAGCTCGGCTGATCTAAACCACATGCGTTCAAATATGAAGTAGGACTTTTTGGGCTTTGTAGTACCTTCGATATCTATAAGAATGGAAAAGTGATTAGAGAGTGAAATGGGCAGAATTTTTGATATCAACTCAAACCGAGTACTTAGCCAATTTCCTAAAGCCAAAAACCTATTTGAACGCTCCAGAATGTTGGTAAAGCAACTTTTGTGATTAATCCAAGTAAATCTCCCCACTTTTAGAGGGATATCACACACTCCAATAGAGTCCATAAAATTCCTAAAGTCTTTTATGCAAGTGTTCTCCCTTCGTAGATCGCCACTCTTCTCACATAGGTCCATAATGGTGTTGAAATCATCTCCAAGTAAGGCCAAGCTTGCTCCCAACAAATCTAAGGAGACCAATAAATTATTCCATAGGTCCCTTTTGTATTCACTTTTAGTGGGCCTGTATATATTAAAAAGCTCAAAAGATAGACCAAAATCAAAGTAAAGAACACTACACAACATCCACTGATTGTTTTCTTGAACAATGTCTATCCTGCACTTAGTGGGATTCCACATTATGCCCAAACCTCCTAAACTGTCAATTAAGGGGCAAAAGGAACTCGACCACCTCCAACAATAGGACACAAACTTCTCTACATCTGTTTCATCCAATTTTGTTTCCTGTAAAAGTATTATATCAACCATAATTGTAACGATATGACACTTGGACATGCACCATTTGTCAGGGGAATTGATGCCCCTAACATTCCACAATATGACCTTCATTTCCTTCCAAGGGGAGTCTTTGTCCCCTTGGATCTGAGCAAATACTCCTTAATATTCATAAGGTCCTTAGCTAAGGTAACCTCCTCCCTCTCTTTCTTATTCATTTTTCTACCCTTGCTTCTCTTTCCAATTCCTCTAATCTTGCTAGCAACAAACTGGCCAATGGAGCATTCCTTCATAATCCCTATTTAGGGCACCATTGTTGGATAAAAATAAAGTCATCCTCCAATTTCCAAGAGCACTAGCTAGCACCTCTTCGCACCTCTCTAGGTTTGAAAAATTCATAATGAAGAATTGTTTAAGAAGAAAGTTAACCACAAAAATCTCATTCCAGGTCTCTTTGGCCCTTGTCTTGATCTTTTCTTTGGTTCACTTCGCTCTAATTACTCTGTAAATGATTGTTGTGCTACTCAAGGCAGCCACATCCCTCTTGATCGCCCTTGAGACATCCACCACAATCTTCGGCTCGCCCTTCCTATTGTCTGCACTATTTCACACTTCCGTAGAGGGAAAACCTTCACCACTCACCATTTTTTAAGTTGTGCATATGATTAATTATATTAGTACATAACATGTTTTATAGCAAAAAAAGAAAATCTAATTTTTAAAATATAGAATCGTCACACCAATATCTAGTGGATGCATATTTTTTCATAATTTTTTGTTACATATATTTTTATTAGTTAGTTTTTGAAGTCCGAGTAATTGTAATTTAGACAAAGGTGTATACCACAATGTATAAATTTTTTTGTATGCATTTGAATTAACTTCTTCCTTTTGTGTTGAAATGAGGGTATCAATACCTAGGGAAAATATATTTTTTACAATTTTTTTCTATATTTTTTAAATTTTCCACATTTGTGAAACACGATCCTTAATGTTTGATGAAAAACCTACATTCATAAGAAATAAAACATAAATATATTAATTAAATTAAATATATGAAAAATTATACCATCTAGAAAGCTTATAATAAGGACTACATACTTTAAAAAAAAAAAGCTTCTAAATGAATTCATTTGCCCCCCAAAAGCTAATGTAAAAGTGGTTTTTTATCAACATTTTAATATGTTCTATAGAGACTCCATTACTAGTATGATTTAAGAGTAGAGAAATTTTATCCAAGGGATTTTGATCTAAGAGGTTTTGATGTAACTCTCTTCAATTAATTGCTACAAATGAAAAATTATACTATTTAGAAAGCTTATAATAAGGACTGCATACTTGGTGCAGGAGCACCTAGGACTTAGGCTCATAGACCTTCTACAATTTTGGCTTGTACTGACCTTAGCCAAGTTAGGTTTCTAATAAGGTCTCTAGGAGGGTCCAAGGTGTGTGTGTAAAGTTTTTTTTGAGTCAGGTGTAGGCCTAGTTGGGTTAGTTTTCCTTCTAGGTTTGCATTTTGTGAGTAGGTGGTAGTTTGAGTAGGTAAATGGCCTTCTTGTTGGTAAAAATAGGCATAAATTGGTATGAGAATTAGAGAGGTTTAGAATAGTATTAGGAATGTTTAAAAATTCATGAGTAATGACTTGTAATAGATTGCTTGAGTTGAAAAGACAAAATGTGAAAAGTTGTAAAAGTTGTCATGACAACTTTGGTCCTAAAGAGATCAGTGGTGGAGTTAGGGTTAGCATATTGACCTAGGATGCCTCCAAACATGAGGAATACTAATTAAACCTCCTCTTGCATGGTTACCTAGTTTGGATGTTTGATTTTGTATGATTGACAATCTGAAACTACTCATTTTCGGACTGTTATCACTGTTTTTGTCTTATTTTGCATAAAATATGAATACTAATGGATCGAATCCATTGATCCAATTTTGGATTGTTGTTCTTTGGTATGTTCTAGTGCTATTTGTTTCATTTCATGCTGTGTAGATAGGGTGTGTTAGTATTTTCATTGTTTTGTTTCCAAACAACCAGTTTTGGCTTGTAAATAGTAAATTCTTGTAAAATGGTTGCCCCATAAAATCCCTTCGTGCTACCATCACGACCTATTGGGAAATGGAAGGAAACCCTATGTATAGTATAATTATGTAGGGAGGAGTTTTGGAAATGGAACGAAACCCTATGTATAGTGTAATTATGCAATCCAAGAGCAACCCGGCTAGAGAAAACATGGTGAAAATTGAATGCATAGTGTAGGGGTGAATACAAAACCTTAACCAAATCATTTGGGATGATTCATGAAGTCAATAAAGAGTAAGAGTATCAAGGAGAAACCTTGACAAGTCATTTAGATGCCCATTTCATAAAATTTGAGCAGTCATTGCCAGTTAAAGGCCTAGAAACCCTAGCAAACCCTCATTTTTGGGTTAGGGCACTGTACGACAAGTTGGAAGACGAAAACCAAAAAAATATCCTAGGGATGGGTGAGTGATTGAATAAAAGTAAAACTCTTTGCAAGTTATTTTGGACCATAAAACCAAAAACCCTAAAAAACCGGATTTAGGAGGCCTAATTTGGGCTCATCCTTGTAGCCCTATTCCTAGGAAAATTCATGAAATCGGTAAGAAAGATAGTGAATGCAAAACCATAAATGGACCAAATTGAATAAATTCCATGGTAAATTCCATCTCCACACCTCTACAATGACTCACAATAGTATGGGGGCGAAAAGTGAGAAATTGACAAGTTGTTGTCAAGGTAGCAAGATTGAGCATATGGGAAACACATTGAAATGGTAGGGTTCTTAGTCAAAAACTTGTTGCAAACACATTGAGATTGGTAAGGAGAAAGTCCTAGAAGATATTGGAAGGACTTGGAGGTCTTGGAGCATAGCTAGACCTGGTGAGGTTGGTGGAATTGAGCAACACCAACTAGGTGAAGTGTGAGCAAGATAGGTAAACCCTATCAAATTGGTATCAAAGCCTATAAGATTTGGGCTAGATGAGTAGATGTTCTTAGTGGAATCTATAGGAGACAAAACCATGGTGATGAATGCAGAGTTGGAAAAGAAAGTGGATGATCAAGAGGGAGAGAATAGACTCCTAAAGGAAAAGTTGATAGAATTAGAAGGTAAGCTTGGTGAGATTGAAACCAAGGCAGATGAAGTGTCGGTAAAGGTTGAAGGAGAAGAAGGGAAGGGTAAAGAGGTGTCAAAAGTAGACAAAGTACCTAAAACTAATCCTATTTTAGAACAAGAACCTTTCCTAAAGGCATTGAAAGCCTTAAGTCACACATACCTAGAAGGATTGCCATTGTTTACTGGTAAGATGGAAGCAAAAGTGGTTCTAGAATGGATAGAGGGTATGGAGAACCATTTTGGATGTGAAGGAATAACTAAAGCTCAAAGAGTTAAAGTGGCCAAGTCTAGGATGAGGGGAGCTGCTCTCACATGGTGGAAATTTGTGCAGGATGAGAGGAAGAAAGTGGGTAAAACACCCATCTCTTCATGGAAAGGGATGTTAGTCAAAATCAAAGAAATCTATCTCCCTGATGACTATGAAGTGCAGATTCATAGGAAAAGACAAAACCTAAGACAAAAGACCTTGATGTAAGTGGTTATATGGAGGAGTTTCACAAACTTAGTCTTAGATCTCAAGCGATGGAAGAAGAAATTCTTAAAGTTGCTAAGTACCTAAATGGAATAAGATGGAACATCCAAGAGGAAATCAGTCTAATGAGCCCAAAGACAGTTCATCAAAGTTATCAAATTGCCCTTAAAGTGGAAGAAAAAATGAAAAGAAAACATGATTCAAGTAGTAATAGGGGCAGAGGTAGAGGAAAAGAAAATAGAGGCCATAGGGGAGGCTTTGGAGGAAGAAACTCATAGCAAAGAACACAAGGTGAGTCTAAACTCACTAAGTAGCAAGAAAGTGACACTGGTAAAGGAGGATTCAATAGAGGAAGGGGGTCAAACAATGGTTTTAGAGGAAGTTCTAGTGGACAAGGTAGAGGTTCATCATATTTTGCCTCAATGAAGTCTTACCATTGCAATCAGCTTGCTCATCTAGCAGATAGGTATCCATAGAAGGGATCTTCATCACATAGTAGTGAAAGGAGAGTGAACTATATTCAAGAAGAGACTTCAAGCAACAAGACTTCAGAGGTTGCCTTATAATCAGAGGTAGGTGACAACTTGATGATAACAAGAACTTTGATAAAAGAACCTATCAGAGAAGAGCCTAGCCAAAGGAGGTCATTATTTAGGATCAAATGCAAGATTATGGACAAAGTTTTCAAAGTGATCATTGACTTAGGGTCAACAGACAACATTGTGTCAGAAGAGGCAGTGAGTAAGCTTAAATTGCAAAGGATACCTCACAAAAACCCATATAGGGTGAATTGGTTGAACAAAGGCCAACATCTTCTAGTCAATGAGCAAGCATGGGTGGATTTCACCATTGGGAGGTATAAGGACAAAGTGTTATGTGATGTCCTACCCATGGATGCATGCCATCTTCTATTGGGAAGACCATGGAAATTTGATAGACAAGATATTCATGATGGAGCCAAGAATGCATATTCATTCATGAAAGATGGAGTCACATTCAAGATCCAATCTATCCTTGAGGAAGGTGAAAGAAGAGCAGCAGGTCCTAATGTCCTCTTAGTGAGTGAAAAACAATTCTTGAAGACGCTTGAGGAAGGTGAAGGTATAGGGTTTGCATTATTGATGAAGCCTAAAGAGGAAGACAAGAAAGAGCAGCCATATTTGCCAATAGAGGTACAAGACCTATTGAAGAAGTTCAAAGGGATAGTGAGTGATGGACAACCAGCCACCTTACCTCCTAAAAGAGCCATAAGCTATCAAATAGACTTTATACCCGAAGCATCCTTACCTAACAAGGCAGCTTACAAGTTGACCCCCCAACAAAATGTTGAGATTGCCAAACAAATCCAAGAGCTTTTATACCAAGTCCTAATTAGGAAAAGCATTAGCCCTTGTGTTGTACCTACCATCTTAGCTCCAAAGGAAGGTGGTACTTGGAGATTGTGCACTGACTCTAGGGCTATAAATAGGATCACCATTAGATATAGGTTTCCAATTCCTAGAATAGAAGACCTAATGGATTGTTTACGGGAAGCCAAATAATTTACCAAGATTGACCTTAAAAGTGGATACCACCAAATTAGGATTAAGGAGGGTGATGAATGGAAAACAACATTCAAGACAACAGAGGGTCTTTATGAATGGCTTGTAATGCCATTTGGCTTATCTAATGCTCCAAGCACCTTCATGAGACTCATGAATGAGGTGATGAAGGACTTCATAGGTAAATTGTGGTGGTATATTTAGATGATATTCTCATTTTCAGTAAGGATAGGGCAGATCATGTTAATCATTCACAAATTGTTCTACAAAGATTGTATGAAGAGAAGCTAACCATGAACTTGGACAAGTGTGAATTTGTTAAGCAGGAGTTGGTTTACCTTGGGTTTGTGTTGTCACAAGGAAACCTCAAGATGGATCCTAGCAAGGTTTAAGCCATAGTAAATTGGCCTACTCCTAAGTCAGTAACAGAGGTGAGAAGCTTCCATGCACTAGCCCAGTATTACAGGAAGTTCATTAGGAAATTTAGTGCTATATGTGCACCACTGTTGGACACTATTAGAGGTGGAATGAAGACAAAGTTTCAGTGTAATGAACAAGCAAATAGAGGTTTTGAAACCTTGAAAGAAAAGATAGCTACTCAACCGGTGTTAGTGTTGCCTAGTTTTGAGAAACTCTTCACAATGGAATGTGATGCAAGCAATGTTGTAGTAGGTGTTGTCCTAAGTCAAGAAGAAAGACTAGTAGCTTTCCATAGTGAGAAGATAAGTGATGAAAAGAGGAAATACTCCTCATATGACTTGGAATTATATGCTTTAGTGCAGGCTTTGAGGAAGTGGAGACACTATCTCCTTCCTAAGGAATTTGTAGTCTACACAGACAATCAAGCTCTAAGCTTTCTAAACTCACAAGACAAACTCAATCACAAACACATGAAGTGGGTAGAGTATATGCAAGCCTACACATTCACAATCAAGCACAAAAAATCTCAATTAAACCGGGTTGTCGATGCATTGAGCAGAAGACTTTTGACAATCCAAGAAATTCAGTTAAGAAGCATAGGTGTTGATAGTTTTAGAGACCTATACCCGGAGGATGAAGACTTCTCAAATGCCTACAAGGTATGCAAATAGTATCAAAATCATTTTCATAGTGAGTATTCAGATTTTACCTTGCAAGATGGGTTATTGTTTAGAGGAGGACAACTTTGTGTGCCTAGAGGGTCAATGAGAAAAAATCTCATACAAGAAAAGCATAATGGCAGTCTTAGTGGTCATTTTGGAGTCAAAAAGACTCAAGAGTTGGTTCAAAGGTATTACTATTGGCCTAGGATGAATCAAGATGTTAGGAAGTATGTGGAAACTTGCATTGTTTGTCAAAAGGCCAAGGACACTTCTTCAAATGTCAGTTTATACCAACCTCTTCCCATACCAAATAGACCTTGGGAGTGCATTAGTATGGACTTTGTAGTAGGTTTACCAAGGACAAAGCAAGGATTTAACAACATTTATGTCATAGTGGACAGATTTAGGAAGATGGCCCACTTTGTACCTTGCAAGACTACTCATGATGCATGTCATATAGCTCATTTGTTATTCAAGGAAGTGATAAGGATACATGGTTTACCCATGAGCATTGTTTCAGATAGGGACTCAAAGTTCATGAGTCATTTTTGGAAGACACTTTGGCAAAATCTTGGCACCAACCTATCTTTTGGATCATCCTACCATCCACAAATAGATGGGCAGACCGAAGTGGTTAATAGGAGCTTAGGAAACTTATTAAGGTGCCTTACCAAGGAGTATGGTTAGATATGGGATCAAGTGTTATCACAAGCTGAATATGCTTACAATGACACAATAAATAGAACCACCGACAAGAGTCCTTTTGAGGTGGTCTATGGTCTTCACCCAAGGGGTATATTGGAGTTAAGGGATTTAGGAAATGCAACAACAAGGAGTGGATATGCTAAAGATTTTTCTCAGTCAATGAAAGAGGTACATGAATCAGTCAAGCAAGCATTGACGGAGAACACCAATAAAATCAAGAAAAAGGTTGATGAGAGAAGGAAGAACCTACAATTCCAAGTAGGTGATCTTGTCATGGTGCATCTTAACAAAGAAAGGCTACAACAAGGAGTACCTAATAAGTTGCAGATGAGAAGGTTGGGTCCATGTGCCATCCTAGCAAAGTATGGAGAAAATGCATAGAAGGTGGACCTACCTAGTAAAATAGGACTGTCACCGGTTTTCAACATAGCAGACTTAGTTGCTTACAAAGGACCAATTCAAGGTTCAGATTGCTATCACTCAAAGGTATCAAATGATGTAAATAACCTTCAAGTACTGGCAAAACCAAGTCCAAAGGCTGAAAAGGTATTGAGTTCAAGGATCACTAAGAAGACAAGACACCAAATATATTGGGAGCACCTCATCAAGTGGTAGAGTATGGATGATGATGAGGCTACATGGGTGCTGGAGATAGATTTTAAGAAGTTAGGCATTGATCAGAATCTGATCCCCAAAGAGATGACTTAGTTTTCTTTTGTTTGGGAGAATGGTGCAGGAGCACCTATGACTTAGGCTCATAGTCCATCTACAATTTTGGCTTGTACTGACCTTAGCCAAGTCAGGTTTCTAATAAGGACTCTAGGAGGGTCCAAGGTGTGTGTGTAAAGTTTTTTTTGAGTCAAGTGTAGGCCTAGTTGAGTTAGTTTTCCTTCTAGGTTTGCATTTTCTGAGTAGGTGGTAGTTTGAGTAGGTAAATGGCCTTCTTGTTGGTCAAAAGAGGAATAAATTGGTATGAGCATTAGAGAGGTTTATGATAGTCTTAGGAATGTTTAAAAATTCATGAGTAATGACTTGTAATAGGTTGCTTAAGTTGAAAAGACAAAATGTGAAAAGTTGTAAAAGTTGTCATGACAACTCTGATCCTAAAGAGCTTAGCAGTGGAGTTAGGGTTAGCATATTGACCTAGGATGCCTCCACATGTGGGTAAGACTACTTAAACCTCCTCTTTAATGGTTACCTAGTTTGGAAGTTTGATTTTGTATGATTGACAATCTGAAACTACTCATTTTCGGACCGTTATCACTGTTTTTGTCTCATTTTGCATAAAATGTGAACACTAATGGATTGAATCCATTTATATATTTTTGGATTTTATTTATTTGGTTTTTTATAGTTATATGTGGTTTATTTCATTCTTTTTATATAGGGTGTGTTAGTACTTTTATTGTTTTGTTTCCAAACAGCCAGTTTTGGCTTGTAAATAGTAAATTCTTGTAAAATGGTTGCCCCATAAAATCCCTCAGTGCTACCATCACAACCTATTGGGACATGGAAGGAAACCCTATGTATAGTTTAATTATTTAGGGAGGAGTTATGGAAGTGGAGATCATCATGGTTACCACCTTGTTCAAGGCGAGTCCAGGAGCAACCCGACTAGAGAAAACAAGGTGAAAATTGAATGCATAGTGCAGGGATGAATACAAAACCTTAACCAAATCATTTGGGATGATTCATGAGGTCAATAAAGAGTTTCATTAGCAAGGATAAACCTTGAAAAGTCATTTAGATGCCCATTTCATAAAAGTTGAGCAGTCACTGCCAGTTAAAGGCCTAAAAACCCTAGCAAACCCTCATTTTTGGGTTAGGGCACTATACGGCAAGTTGGAAGACTAAAACCAACAAAATATCCTAGGGATGGGTGAGTTATTGAAGAAAATTAAAACTCTTTGCAAGGTCTTTTGGACTGTAAAACCAAAAACCGAATTTAGGAGGCCTAATTGGGGCTCATCCTTGTAGCCCTATTCCTAGGCAAATTCATGAAATCGGTAAGAAAGATAGTGAATGCAAAACCAAAAATGGACCAAATGGAATACATTACATGGTAAATTCCATCTCCATACCTCTGCAATGACTCACAATAGTATGGGGGTGAAAAGTGAGAAATTGACAAGTTGTTGTCAAGATAGTAAGATTGAGCATATGGGAAACATGTTGAAAAGGTAGGGTTCTTAGTCAAACACTTGTTGCAAACACCTTGAGATTAGTAAGGAGAAAGTCCTAGCAGAGATTGGAAGGACTTGGAGGTCTTGGAGCATAGCTAGACCTAGTGAGGTTGGTGGAATTGAGCAACAACAACTAGGTGAAGTGTGAGCAAGCTAGGTAAACCCTATCAATACTTTAAAAAAAAAGCTTCTAAATAAATTCATTTGCCCCCCAAAAAACTAATTTAAAAGTGGTTTTTTATCAACATTTTGATAGGTGCGATAAGACTCCGTTACAGGTATGATTTAAGAGTGGAGAGGTTCTATCCAAGGTATTTTGATCTAAGAGTTTTTTTATGTGACTCTCTTCAATTAACTACTGCAAACGAGACATTTCAAGTCTTAAACGATTATATTTTCTAAGAAATGTATGATTTCAGCAAAATTCATGATGTACCAAAAAGTGTAACCCGGTGTTGTGGGATCACCCAAATGCCAATTTTGATTTTTCTTTAGGACGCAGTGCTTCTATGAGCGACTTGAGAATCCACATGGTTTTTAATTTTTCTCTCATTTATGGTTCTTTGGAATGCATTGCTTCTATACTTGAGACCTAGGAATCCACACATTTTTGGATTTCTCTTTCATTTTGGATCAATTTTTTCTTTGATTTGACATGTCTTTTAGATTGGACATGTCGATCTTTGGATGTATGTGGATTTTTGGACTTGTGGATTTTATTCTTGTCATCCAAATTGCTTCCAAGGGGGATGAGATTCATGGATAGATAGGAACATTATGAAGGTCTTTTGGATGGGTTCATGTAGATAGATGGTTGGAAGGTGCTCAAAGATGTGTTCCTTTGTTGATCTTGATTTATGACAAGGTAATTAGATTGTGAGCTAGGGTCATATGAATAGTGGATGGAGGGATGTAGGGTCCTAAGATGGATGGAAGGGAGGAAGGCTTTGATTTTGGGATACAAGGACCCAAAATGGAATTAGAGGATGGGGAATGTGCATGTTTGGACTTAGATGGAGGAATGTGGGGTTTAGTAGGGATACCAACATTTTGAGGGTGAGCTATGTAGCCAAGGCCATGATAATTGAGATTTTATTTGATATGAAGGGTCTCTAATATACCTTGTTCATGTAGGCCTAACCCTTTGCCTTGATAATGCATGATTTATTAAATATTTTTACCAATGGGATACTTGTTGCTTTGAAACAAGACATGAGTACATTTTGAGGAGGATATGGTATGGAATAAATGACATGATCATAAAGTAGATTGGATTGGATGAAAGTAGAGGAACCCATTCAATATGTAAGGGGTTCATGAACAACTTGGGTAGAGGCAATGGGATGCTGAGGTGAATTAGGATCATGAGGGGGATTAATTGACAAGGAGATGAAGGAATACTTTGATCTTGACATGGAGGAGGATCATTGTAATTTGTCCTTTGCTCTTGATTTTGAATTGGATAATTGGAGGGGATGGAAGAAATATCATGATCTTGATTAGGAGGTGGGTCTTGAATGAGACTTGTAAGGACACTTTTCTCTTGAGATGGAAGGGGATCTTTATAAGATTCTTGATGGGTGGGATCTTGATAAAATTTGGACGAGATTGGAGAGTCATGGTATCTTGATCTTGATTTATGTTAGGGCTCATTTCTTCTAAATCTGAATTATCCTCTTGGAATGGGGTATGAGTTTAGATATGTATGGGAGATTCTTGGAAGGATTCAATGCTTTTTCATGATAAGAATGGATTTTGAATGGTACTTTCTAGAGTAGATTTGAATGAGAAAGGAGCATATGATGAAATTGGATCTAGGATTTTTGAATTGTATAAGGGATTTGAATAAAAGAATGGATTAGATTGGATTTGTACTATGGATAGACCTAAAATATAAACTCTAAAGATGCCATAATTGGATTTACTATTTAATGTAAAATCACGTGAGGTAGATAGGGCATGGATATAATCACTTTGGAATGAGTCATTTCTATACATAGGTGGATGATTTTGTTCATGCTTGAAAGATGCATTTTGACATATTTGATTTCTCTTGTTCTATGATTGTTTATAGGCCATGAAAGACTCCTAGAAGTACGTTGATGAATGTAAAGGTAAACAATATTTTTTGGAATTTTAGATGATAATGCATTTAAAATGCACCTATGTTTTCAGATTTTTCAGATTTTTTATAGTGTCTTGATGAGAGTGAAAGGACTATGCAAACCTAATTCCTAGGAAACTTAGAAGCACAGTACTATGAATGTTCACCTAAGGATACTAAGAAGGACAACTTAACTTAAAATAAGATGGGGATTGAATGGATGTTTGATAGAAGTTTTGAACCTAAGGTAGACTCATGAGCATGAGGGTTGAACTTGAGGATTGGTTGATTAGTGATAACAAAAGTTTGATAAGGTCTTGGTTTCTCAACAATATCTAAGGTTCAATATTAAGATTTTATCTTTTGGGTTTCCTTGGGATGGGTAGATAATGCACTTAGACTAAATATGCTAATGTTTGGGAATTTGATTTTACACTAAGATGACACTAAGGTTACTTATGTTGTGAATTTGATCTTTTGGAATGAAGAAGATTCTAAAAAGAGGAAACTAGATGCATCTACAGACTCTAAAGGCTCGATCAACCACAAAGATAATATTAATTTGGATCTCAATTGAGTGGTTTAATTGACCCTTTGGATTACTAGTTTGAATAGGAAATTGAGAAATTGGATCTTGGCAATTGCGAGAGGGATATTGGTCAAATGCAAAAATTGATTGGCGATTGCAAAAAGGATTGAAGTCGATTGCGAAAATTGATTGAACATATGCAAAAATAGAAAGAGCAATTGCAAAGTTTTGTCTCAATTTTAGAATTTTGAAATTTTTAGATTATCTTGAGGGGAATTTTAGACAAATTAAGTGACCAGACAATCAAAATATAAAAAAAATATAGTATGGCTGTGGACTTGGATTCCTCTGAAATTTAGAATTTTGCATAAAATAGCCTAAATTATCCCAAAAGTGGATTGACTCTATTGGTATCACACAACAATTTTAGAAAACAATTAGAAAACAAGCACGTACCCTACACAAGGCTACAAATAATACTACTCAATAGGACCCTCACTACAATAAAATACCTATCCATGGCATACAAATAGAGATCCAGGCCTACAAAATATTTCCCTTCTCTCTTACCCTAAAGGTCTGAAAACCCTATGAGCTAAGGATTTATTGCTTTAGCATGGGAGGTACATGAGGGGTATCTATGGGGTATGATTCACACTCCCTAAGCCATTAAGTGTGGGTTTTAGGTTTCTAATTACAAAATGGTTCGTAGTAATTCTTCGAGGAACATCTCCACATATGAAAATTTGTGAAGCAAGATACTTAAAACTCTGACAACCCTTATAGGTCTAGGGCCACTGGATACCCAATTTAGATTGCACTCTGAAGATATTCTTTGAGTTGGACAAGCTTTCACTTGCTACCCTTTTATATAGTGGCTCGAAGAGAAAAACCACTCGAGGTCAAGCCTTGGGATGAAGAATCCCCAAGGAAGCTTATCCTAAAGAAATCTCAAAATTTTCTCTTACACCCAAGATCTGTGAAGGCGAAAGGAGAGGGTACTACCCTTGATATTTTGGCATGATTTTGAGCTAAAAGAAAAATAAATGTCTTAAAGCATAAGAAATTCAAACAAGGGGTTAATTCCTTTAAGAAAAATGAAATGTTTTCTAGCTACCAAACAAATGAAAATAAAAAATAAGAAAATAAAATCCTACAAAGCACATATTATTAGTTTGATTTGTTTGTCTTAGACCCATGAGCACCGCATGCTGAAAATCATATATTAGTAGTAGAAATTCTAACCTAGAGGTGCAGAAAATTAGAAAGGACCAAAAAAAAACTTTTTAAAAGTAGAGCAACAATAAAAATTAGAGTGTTATACCTCTTAGGTTTTATCAGGCAATTGTAAAAATCTCGAATAGCAGATGTGAAAATATCAAGTGATAGCTGCAAAATTTCTTTAGCAAATGCGAAATAAATCATTGTTGAATGTGAAAATTCCATCTCTGAATGTGAAAATTAATTTGTAATTGTGAAATACAATACTTGTAGCTGCACATCACTCAAAAATAAAAAATTTATTAGTTGTATCTTCATGTCGAGTTCACCAGATGTTGTCATGGGGAAATTTTGCATGAATATTAGACATAAAAGGTATCTATGGAACCTCTAAATCTAATAAATGAATCCAAACACAACTCAATAAAGGAAATACTAATGAAATCAACAAAGAAATATGAAATCATAAAACAATTAAACCCATGTTAACTCTAATGCACTTGTCCTCCATTATTCTTCTTCATCTTCTGTGGGAAATGGCTCTCAAAGTTGCACTTCACGAAAAATTATAAGATATAAGCACAAGAGTTATGAAGATAATGGTTATTGAAAAGGGAGGATTGATGTTCAATTTATAGATTTCCATAAGTTTGATTCGATGATTGAGATCGATTTGAGGACAAAATTGATCAATGGTTTAGATTTGGCAAGACAAAATAGATGTAGACAACTACTCAATCTAATTGAATCGGATTGAGAAAATAACTCACTTGGCTGACTAGTCAAGTATATGATTGAGAGTTGAATTGAATTGATTGGTTAGTTAAAATAATTGATTGAGTTGTTAACTAATTTGATTGATTTGAATATTGAATTGATCGACCAATTAGAAAAAGATGATTGAAGATCGACTGAGAGTTAGTGACAGTTAGGAATTTTCACATGTGATGCAGGATATTTAGAATGAAATGTCATTTATATTGAATTTGGGTTTTCGAAAATGTTAAATGAAATTAGAATTAGTGGGAAGTGAATTTGAATTAAATTCAAAGGGAAGTTAAATTTATTTGAAATGAAGGATAAATAACATTAAATGAATTTAGGAATTTATTTAATCAAAATGACATCATTAGCTAATCAAATAATTTAAAGAGATCATTTTTTTATTTTTATCGATAAACACTTTTGACTGGAGCTATGAACTAGTGAGACCACGTTTTTGAGGGACCTCATCCTCAAATGTTGGGGATTACACAAATGTTGGGATTAACCCCTAGGCTAGTAGAACTTTCTTATCTCTCCATGCACACCTTGTCTCTTCCTACTCCATTATCTCTATGTTCTCACCTTATCACTTCAATTTCTCCTTATCTCTTCACCCTATCTCTTAGTTCATACATTTTTATGGTGCATCTACTACTCTTGGCATTAGCACCAATGTTGTATGTTTGCTCCAATTGAGTCAACATCACCAAAACCTAGTACTAACTCTCGTGCACAAGGGTTTGTCGTGTGAGGCAACACCATGTTAGGGTAAATTCTGTATTCATTGTGCCAACATACTCCCTATTTCTTCTTTTGTCGATCGTACACCAAAGTCGCCAGTGATATTCAACCTATGGCATATGGGGCAATGCCATGTCAGGGTACATTCTTTCATTGTTGTAACAACACCCTCCCTCTTTCTTCTTTCGTTGATCATACACCAAAGCCACCAATGATATTCAATCAAACATCAACAAGCAACAACCTAGGCGGGGCTTGAACCAAAGACCCATTATCAGCAATGAGTTTGCAACTAGCGTTGCATTGAGCGGTCAACCCAAAGAAATTATTTAATTATGAGAATATATAAATTTAATTTAATTAAATAATAGAGATCATTTAATTAAAGTGGATAATTAAATAATAATATTATTTAATTAATATTAAAAAGGGTGATGATTAATTGATTAAATGATTAAGAAATTAGAGAGATTATGAAAATGATGAAGAATATTAAGAAGAATAATTAGTAAAATTGGTGTTTGCAAGGGCGGGATAATTTTAGGTGTCTACACCTTCCTCCCTTAACTTCAAAATTTCATACCTATATTTATACTCTTTCACCTAGATGAAGATAGTCAAGTTTTCAAATAGTGGTAATGTGTCCTAAGGAGGAAATTCCTCATATTGGATTGGCCTGCTTTACTTGTATTTAATTTAATTTATTTTATTTTTTCATTCCCAAGAGACAAATCAAAGGAGTCAACTTGTTTATTCTCAACAATGTTGCCCTTATAACATGAATCAACCATATTAGTAGTTTAATTTATTTCTTCAAGGACTAATAATAAATACCAAATGTTTCTTGTATCTTATTCATAGGTTGGCTTGCATCAGGAATAAATAGTTTTTTATTCAATCTTAATGATCATTTTTGTCTTTGCTACATTTAATTGATGTATAATCTCATTGCTACAATCTATTTTGATGGGGGCATGCCAACTATTTTAGAGATATTATAGATAGTATATCAAAATTGCTTCACCCTAGGTGAGATATTATGAATATATCAATCTAGTTGCAGCGTCCTAAAATTGCACCCCTTTGCAATATCGATCGCATTGGGTCCTTATCTTAGCATTTGCGCCCCTTGGCTTGCTTGGGACTTGATTATGCTCATGCCCCTTCCATATTGCATCACTTGGCCTTCATTTGGCACTTGACCCTTGTCCAAAAATAGGGCAGGACTAGGGCACGACGCCCTAGTCCTTAATAGGAACATGGTGCCACACCATGGTCCTCCTCACTTTTGGGCCCCTTTCAACCCCTTTTCACATTTCAAATTTGAGTGGCAATTCTCTCTTTGTGTCAGCCCATGTCAAAAAATTAATCAGTTTTCTCAATGGGCAAGTATATAAAGAGGATTTCCCCTCTTATTTGAACATCCACAAGTATCAGAATTATTGAGCACACACATGAGATCAAGCAATCAAGAACTTTGAGCATTTTTAGTCTTCCTTCAAGCCTTGGAGCAACAATAAATTCATGATTCAAGCATTGAAGTGGAGATCTACATCATATTTCATGAAAACCTAATTCCTTGTGGAGGCAAGAAAAACTTCACAAGGAGGTATAATCATTCAATTTTCAATCATAATTCAACATCTCCCTGAAAAGGAGAACCTTTCCTTACAGTCATTTCAATTATATTTATTTTAATTTCATGGTTAATTTAAAAACTGAGGTTTGACCTAAGGCAAGCCCCTATTCCCAACCTATTTCCCTTTCTTTCTATGAGCAAGAAACAAGCACAAAGCTATACTTCTCAGAATATTCACAGAGACAAATCAACACTTTTTGACGTGTGAAAAGTTCAGAGGACAGTGGTGTCGCATCCTAGTCTTATCTTTTTAGGAGCTTGTTTTGAGGGTCAGATCTGACTCGGCTTATAAAACCCAATTCTAGGTGCCCAACTCAATCCCGCATCTGTAGCTCACTGTTTTCTCAGTTTCACCTTCATTTTTTAGCATTTTACCTTAAATCAACATTTCAACTTACAAAAGAGAGGAAAAACCCACAATCAATTAATCAATCCATTCAATATTCATTCCTTAATCTTCTTTGTGATTGAATCTAGTGGATCCCCTTCCCTCTTTTGAATGTAAGGATTTTTAAGCAAAATTGATTTGATGATTTCTCCCTTCTATGTTGCAAATTGCTAAATTCAATTTTCACCATTACATTTTGGTGAACCCTTCATGTCCAATGCTTATGATTTCTATTTTCAGATTTGAGTGTGTATGTAATTTAAAATTCAAATTGTCATTTACAAGTTTGATTTCCTTGCAAATTTTAAAAATTTGGAGGTTAATTTCACTAAAACCCTAATTTTTAATTTCCAAATTGAGCTTGTGAATTGCATAATTTGGGTTAAATGTTTTAGATCTGAGTGTCTTCCAATTTCAAAATTCAAAATTTCACTCACAAAACAAATTTCACATTTAAATTTTAAAATTAAGTGGTTAATTGCAAAAACCCTAATTTTCAAAAAATTTAAAATTGAGCTTGTGGGTTGTTCAAATTTATCATTTATCATTTTAGAGTGGCTTCAAATTCAAATTTGCAATCTTGGATCAAATTTCAAATTTCAAATTTAAATTTTAACATTAAGTGGTTACTTAAAAGAGCCCTAATTTTTAGATTTAAATTGATTATTTCAATTTTTAAAATTAAGAGGTTATTTTTAGCCCTAATTTTAAATTTAAATTTCTCTCCTAGTGGGTAATTTTAATTTTAAATTAAGAGGTTATTTTAACAAAGCCCTAATTTTAAATTTCAATTTCTTAGGGGATTGCATAATTTATCTTTTCAATCAATTTGCTTATTTAATTGAGTAATCATTTTTTCTATAATTTTGCATTATTCAATTACTTTGCAAAGTTCAAACTTCAAATTTCAAATTACAAATTCCAAATTTCCCTCCCTTAGTGCATGAGTTTTAGTACTATTAGTCCAACCTATAATATCCATGTGAGAAGAAGTTGTAGAATTAAGGTTTCCCAAGGTCCAATTACTGAGGAGATGAAGCATAATTTGGATAAATCGTTTCATGAGGATGTTGGTGGTTCTAGCAATCCTACAAATTTCCTCATCTATCCTCATTATTTAGACAATTCTCATGATGTGGAGGAATCACTAACTAGGGTTTTCGTTGACCAATTGGAGAAGATTGACAATCAATTTGAAAATCTTCAACAATGGATGAGTCAATAATACCCGAAAAGTGAAGCTCTCCCATTGATTGAAGGATTGAAAATAATGGTTCAAAGTGATAAACTTGGTGCTGATATCTTGTATGGTATTTCTCATATTGTTGATTCTAATATTATGCCTATGAAGAGTTGTGCTGAAGTACTTGGTTACACACAACCTCCTAGTCAAGTTAATCACTTCATTCCTTTGACTACTCCTGTGGCTAGTCTTCCCACTTTTAACTCCAACATCATGGCTACTTCTACTCATAATTTCATACCTACAAGTGCTAGTCAAGGGGGAAACTCCTTTAATCATAATTCCTTCATCCCTCCTCAAGTGAGTCTTCCATTTGTTACCAAATCCTCTCCAATACCTACCTATCACAGCGTTCCACCTCCTTATTCTCAACCCCCACCTTCCTATAACACCATCCCTCCTTATTCTCAATCCAATGTTACCCCTCCATCTCAATCCAACATGTCCAACTTCAATCCTTCTACTGAAGCTACAATCAATAATCTAGCCCAAACAGTGTCTTCCTTACAACAACAAATAGCTTCCATGAATCAATCTAAGTATAACGTGCCCACATTTTATGTAGTGAGCCCATTATCCAGTGACATTGTTCGTCTTGTCCCTCCTAAATATGTGGAAGTTCCTCAATTGGAGCTTTATAATGGAAAAGGTGATCCCTTGACTCATGTTAAAATATTTCAAACTTTGTGTAGTGACTTTGATCATGACCAAAGATTATTGGCTAAATTGTTTACTAGAACACTAATATTCTATTACTTCATTTCAACAATTGGCTAATGCTTTATTCAACAATTTCACAATAATATTGATCCTAAGATTACTTTGACTGATTTGATGCATTGTAAACAAGGTGTTAAAGAAAAAGTGGCTGATTTCATTGGTGGATATAAACATTTTTATTCTCAAATTTCTCATTTTGTGCCTGATCAATATATTCAAAGAATTTTTATTTCTAATTTGCAAAAATAAATTAGGGATAAATTTCACTTTTTTGAGTTTACTTCCTTTACATAATTGTGCATAGTACTTCACAATTATTAGCTTACCGTGAGTCAATTGGAACAATCATCTTCAATAGCTCCGAGTGATGAAAGTGAAAGTGCTCAACAACCTTTTGCGAAGTTGAAACCAAATAAGGGATTCAACAAATTCAATAACAACAACAAGTCAAGTAGTAGTCACAACAATAGGCATGCCTCCTTTCTCCAAATACTTTAGAAAAAATTTCACTCCTCTTAATGAATCTTTGCATAGTATTATGTCACAAGTTACAAAGAAATATGTCTAAACTTCCCCCTATTAAACCAATTGATACAACTAAGCCTTTGTCACCTTACTTTGATGACAAACCCTTTTTCCAATATCATCATCAACCAGGTCATGACACTAAAAAGTGTTATTCTTTGAGAAGTAAGATTCAAGACTTGATTGATAACAATACCATATATGTGGTTGGTGTGAATGATAAATGAAACAATCAATATCTCCTCCTAATCAAAACCTTTGATTTTTCACCGATCCTTTACCTTCCCATTCCACTAATTTGATTGAGACTGATCTTCTTGTCTTCCTTATCGATGATGTTGGCCTTGAGTCTAATAATGTGGTGAACCTTGTAGATCAAATAAACCTCCTAGAGACTTATGCATTACATTTGATCCTAGTGACACTAGTAAAGCACCTGATGACCCACTTTATGTAACTAAGAAAATCAAAGACATGCCCTCTCAATGAGTGCTTGTTGATCCAACTTGCATGGTTAATGTGATAACCGAAGAATCTCTTTATACTTTGCATTTGAATTAAGTGACATATGATAAAATAGATGTGATAGTTAGTGTTTTTGATAGCTTCTCTTTTCCCGCTATTGGTTCTATCACACTTCCTATTTATTTTGGCACTAAATGCTTATATGTTATCTTTTCTATCATTCCCACATCCGATCAATTTCATGTGAAATTGGGACATCCTTGGTTCTCTTCCATGAAAGCGATTGCTTTTACTATTCATAAGTGTTTGAAATATCCTCATAATGATAAAATCATAATTGTCAATCATAGCATATATCAACCTATGGTAAGGCATGAAGATGTTTGTCTTGATTATTTTTGGTTCAAATAATTCAAACCTCTTCAACCTAGAAGTGATGCTCTCTTTAAATCATATCAAAAATGGAAAAATGAGATGATTTTATCTTAGAGTAAACCTAGAAATCTAACACTTAGCCTTCATCTTGATGATCATATACCTCTTATTGAGGAAAATATTGTTCTTCCTTCCAAGGAAATAAATAATCTTCTTCCCAAAGAGGAGCCTATTTCTTCTCCTAAAAATAAGACTATCCTTCCTCCTAAGGAAAACGATATTCTTTTTCCTAAGGAAGGATCCATTCCTTCTCCTAAGGATGAGTTTATTCTTCCTCCCAATGGTAGAAATGCTCTTCCTCCTAAGCATCAATCTATTCCTCCTAAGGGTAGACCTATTCCTCCTCCTCCTCATGATGGACCTGGTTTCCTTCTCACACCTCTTATTCCTCCTTTATATGGTGTGGTTCCTCCTCCTATATCTTACAAAGGGAAGCGACTGACCTCTTTTATTGTTCAAACTAAAGACCTTCTCCTATGCATCCTTCCTTCAAAGAAGAAAAGAATCCTATACTTGATGAACCTAAACCTTCACAACCTTTCACTAAAACCAAAAGAAATCATTTTTCAAGAGAACGCCAATGGAGACATCGTGCGAGAGCTTGTGAACTTGTTTCCCAAACCATCTCTTCCCACAAGACACCAACCCTTGCTATAATTCCATTTAATCAACCTTCTACTAACCAAGATGATCAACCTAATTCTCCAAGACGCAAAATTCTTGAAAAATGATAGTTTGAAAGTTCTATTGCTATTAGAGCTCCTATTTTTGTTAAGCTTGATGAAGAAATAGGTGAGAATGTTGTTAATGATGAAAATGCTAATCCTAATATTTTTTTGATGATGAATATGAATATGTTGACGTTGACAATGATTTATCTAAACAATTTTCAAAAGCATTAATCCTAGCTAACCGACAAAGTGACTCATCATTAGAGCATGGTTTTTGTATAGAACTTGTGATAGCTCCATCTATTGTGCTCGATGTCACTCCTCTTGGGTGTTATCCACCTTTCTGAAATAATGATGAGCAAGATCAAGGGGTGGATGACATGCTTTATTAGCTTCATTAGCACCATAGATTATCTCCCTATCTCCTCTCTTGCTTGTTTGTGACCTTTCTTCTATTTGTCTCCCCATTCTTCTATTTATTGTCCCTAGTGTTGTCTACTGGAGGACGATGCAAAGCATAGATATCTCTTTTGGGTCTCTCTTATGTTTAATGAAAAAATACATGTGCCCTTCTTCCATGGTGGTGTCCTTTATTTGGAGGATGAGGACAATTCTATGTATATATATACACACATGATATACATTGGTTATCATAAAAAAACATATTGACACCAGAGTTAAGTGAAACCACCTTGTGCCTTGTGTTATGTGATCATTATCCTTTGATTTGTCCTCTCTTGGGGGTTAAATTATTGTGATAACGTTCTTCTCTTTTTGGGTGTATCCTGCCTTAAAATAATTGCTCCTGACAAGGAGTACACAATCACTTTAACGTGGGGGCCTTAAAATAATTCTCTCTCTTGCATATCCTGATACTTAAAGTTACTTAGCGAACTTTGTTTTTTTGCTTTGTAATTTTTTCATATTTTTCTTTTCATTACTCATAGTAAGAGAACCTTACTAGTTTTTAATCATACCTCTCTCTCTCATAATCTTCCCTTTCACCTTATCATTGACATTGTAAGATCCTAAAGTCCAATGGGGGCCTGGTGTATCTTGCCTCCTTGATGACTTGGTGAAATTTTTTCAATGTGAACCCTTTGTACTTTACCAAGAGTATGATTGACTTCATACTCCCGCTAAAGTGGTTGCTAAATGTAGCATCCTAAAATTGCACCCCTTTGCAATTTTGACCGCATTGGGTCCTTACCTTAGTGTTTGCGTCCCTTGGCTTGCTTGGGACCTAATTGTGCTCATGCCCCTTCCATATTACATCACTTGGCATTCATTTGGCACTTGACCCTTGCTCCAAAATAGGGCAAGACCAGGGTGTGGTGCACGCCATGGTCCCCCTCATTTTTTGGGCCCCTTTTAACCCTTTTTCACATTTAAAATTTGAGTGGGAATTCCCTCTTTGTGTTAGCCCATGTTGAAAAATTAATTAGTTTTCTCAATGGGAAAGTATATAAAGAGGATTTCCCCTCTCATTTGAACATCCACAAAAATCAAGAAGTATTGAGCACACACATGAGATCAAGCAATCAAACATTCAAGAGCAATTGAGAATTTTCAGTCTTCCTTCAAGCCTTGGAGAAGCTCAATAAAGTCAATATTGAAGAATTGAAGTGGAGATCTACATCATATTTTATGAAACCCTAATTCCATGTGGAGGCAAGAAAAACTTCACAAGGAGGTATAATCATTCAATTTTTCAGTCATAATTCAACATCTTCCTCAAAAGGAAAACCTTCCCTTATAGTCATTTCAATTACATTTATTTCAAATTCATGGTTAATTCCAAAACTGGGGTTTCACATAAGGCAAGCCCCTATTCCCAACCTATTTCTCTTTCTTTATGTGTACAAAAAAAAGGTACAGAGCTATACTTCTCAGAATAAGCTTCATTCACTAAGACAAATCAACCCTTTTTGATGCACATAAATTTTAGAGGACCGTGGTGCTGTGTCCTGGTCCTAGTCTCAACTTTTTTAGGAGTTTTTTTGAGGGTTTGATCTGACTCAGCTTATACTTCCCAATTCCAAGTGCCTAGCTTGATCCCGCATCTGTAGCTCACTGTTTTCTCAATTTCACCTGCATTTTTCAACATTTTATGTTAAATCAACATTTCAAATTACAAAAGAGAGGAAAAAACCACAATCAATTAATCAATCCATTCAATATTCAATCCTTAATCTGATTTGTGACTGAATCTAGTGGATTCCCTTCTCTCTTTTAAATGTAAGAGTTTTTAAGCAAAATTGATTTGGTGATTTCTCCGTTCTATGTTGCAAATTGCCAAATCCAATTCTCACTATTACACTAGTTAAATGAAGCCATTCACTCCATAGTGGTGTCTAAGAAAAGCATCATGTTGATCAAAATGAAGATCAACAAAGGTTACATCTAGGTAAGTTGGAATTTTATTTTGATGGCTATGATTTTTTTTGGCTTTTTCAATGATTGGTTGGACAAGATATTTCATTGCATCTCCATTGCATGATTCTCTATAGTGGTCAATGAATCTCTATGTAATTTTTTGAGTCTTCTAGAGGATCGAGGAAAGGGGACCCTTTATTCCCATTTTTATTCATAATTATGGTGGAGCATTTGGTGCGCTAAGCTGATGTTATCAGGTTGATGGTCTTTGGGCAAGGGCGTAGATTGCGAGAAACATGGACCCCATTACCCATGCCCAATTTGTTTATGATACAACCCTGTTTGGATAAGCCATCTTGAAAGAAATAAATAACATTGAAAACACTTTGGATCTATATAGTATTAAATTGAGTCACTTGGTAAACAAGGAGAAACCAAAAAAATATTTTTCAAGACTAGTGATCTAGGATGCATATTGCAAGAGTACTGGACTTTACTATCGAGTTGATACCTTCTTACCTAGGGGTTTCCTTTTTTAGGGGAGAAATTATAGTAGCTTTGTGGAAATAAGTTTTGAATAATTACAGGAATATTGTATCTTCTTGGAAGGGAAAATGTCTCTCTTTGGTAGGATGTGTAAAGTGGAAAATTCAGGTTTAGCAAATTCACCACATGGAAGGGGGAAATCTTTAAGACAATTTTCACTTGGAGGACTTTAGATTCAAAAGAGGGGATGAATCCACTAGATCCAATCCTAAATGACACAAGGACTGAATACTAAGTAGATTAATTGTGTTTGGAATGTGTTTGACCCTCTTTTGTAAGTTGAATAAGTAAAGTGCTGAAATTGAAAATAAAGTAAGCGAAAACAATGAGCTACAGATTCGGGATTTCGTCATGCACCTGGATTTAAATTTTTTGAGATGATTCGGAGTTGCCCTACAAAATCTGCCAAAACTTGCAGGGATCGTGTGTCCGGACTAGGTTGCCCTCCTATCGGTCTTCTGAACTTTTCATGCGTTGAAAAGGGTTTTTTGTCTCTACAAATAAAGCTTAATTCCAGAAGTACAACTGTGCACCTACTTCCTGAACATAGAAAGAAGAAGAAAGGGGTTGGGAATAGGGGTTTGCCTAAGTCAAACCCCAGTTTGGAATCAACCTTGAATGAAATACTGCAAATGCTTGAAATAAATGATGGAAAGGTATACCTTCAGATCTGCAATAGATGACGATGATGCTTTGCTTCTTGAATGTAATCACATATGTTGTATGAAATGACATGAAAATAGAAAAACCCTAACACACACATGCTTGAAAATGAGTGAGGTTATGTTGCTCCAATAGATAGATGAAGAATATGTAACCTTGAAGAATGCTTGATGATGAATGCTTGAACACTCGAGATCCAATTCTGCCTTCATGATTGTATCTAACGCTATGCCAAATGAGAGGGGAAGACCTCCTTATATACTTTCTTGTCATCAAATATTTAATTTTCTGACATAGGTCGACATGAGGAATCAATTCCCGCTCAAATTTGAGATAGGACCTAGGGGCCAAAATAGGTCCCAATTAGGGAGGACTAGGGCGCAACGCCCTAGTCTTACACCAAATTGGGTTAGGAACAAGGGGCCCCAACATAGTGAAAGATGAAAACATGGAGTTTATTGCATGGGGGAGACATAAATATGTCCTGATTAAGCATAGGGATGAGACCGCTGCGGTGAGGGCCCCAAATGCAGTCAAAATTGCAAAGAGGTGCAATTTTAGGATGCTACATTCAGCCCCCACTTTAATGGGGGTATGAGCTTACACAAATACTCATGGTAAAGTAGAAGATGAGGAAAGTGGAGCAAGATCACAAACAATATAAGATATCACTAATTTTGAGGAACCAAGCCCCCAATCTTAGGATCTTAACTCACTCAAACATAAGCAAGGGCACATAAAAAGACACACAAAAAAAGCTAAGAGTAACAAACAAGACCTCAAGTCAACTAGCCGAAGAGACCTCGATGTCAAAATTTCTCAATAACTAATATCATTCTTGAAAAATGCCATCTCACGAACACAAGTGATGACATAAAAGAGCAAAGCAAATATCATCCATGAACTATCAATAAAAAATCTATGAGTTCATGAGAGGAAGAAGAGAGAGCATGAATACAAACTAAATGTGATCCATGAGAAGAATGATGAGAGAGGGAATGGACTACTCACCCCTAGATGTTTTTATCTAGGTGACCCATGTGGGGAAGAGAGTAAGAATAGTCTAGTTGTTTTTATCTAGTTCAACCCATCATCATGCGTGTGTGTAAGTGACATCTGGTTTCAAGTGTTTAGCACCCCATGTAAGACTTTGTCTATTTTTGAGTGTGCTTCAACCTATTTAAGACATGTAATGTAAATTCAAATGCCAAGTGGCGAATCAAATGATGCATCTGGTTTCGAGTGTGAAGCATCTCGATCTAAGAGTTTTTACCTTGGTTCTGAGAATGAACACCCTGTTTAAGACAGATACATGCCTGGTTTTGAGGCCATCCTGTGTAAGATTCTTTGCTTTGGATTCAATGATTTGTAACCCCATCTAAGACATGTTGCGTCTATTTTTGGGTGTGAAGCACCTCGCTCTAAGAGTTTTTACTCTGGTTCCAAGAAGGAACACCCTGTTTCAGACATGCAAAAATGATATGAAAAAGTATAGTACAACATGATACAAAGGGAGTGATATGGGTGCCCCCCCCTTAAGATGTCAATATAGCCCTATGTTGATGTCTTAAGGAAGCTAGAAACAAGGATACCATACCTTCAACACCAAGGAGATATCCTTTAGGCAACAATGTCATAAATCCAAGCTAGAGAGGGAATACTCTTCAAGCAAGGATAAGATAGTTGAAAACGAGATATCTTGCAACAAGTGTAAAGGAGATCCATGTAGGAGAATAGATATTTTCTCAACAGACATCTACCTCCAAGAGGAGCTATCTTGAACAAAAATAACATCTTCTACCAAAAGAAAGAAAGGAGAACAAGAATGCATACCTTCCTCCTATTGCTAGGTGAAAGGGATTCTCAATGAAGGATGACATACTTTTGAGCCAATTTGAGAACTAATTTTATGATAAGTGTACATCGCCAAGTGAAGAAGAGGCTATAGCTAAGGACTTACACCTCTTGTATAAGATATAATCCTTGAGCAAAAAATATCTTCGCATAAGGAATGACATTAAATCATAAGAAAACACTATTCAACAAAGGAAAAGTGGATGCTTAGAAAGGGGAGAGAGAGAGAGAGAGAGAGAGAGAGAGAGAGAGAGAGAGAGAGAGAGAGAGAGAGAGAGAGAGAGAGAGAGAGAGAGAGAGAGAGAGAGAGAGAGATCATTTCCCCCCCAAGTGTAAGGACAATGAGAATAATTAAGCAACTTATAAAGAGAGATTATTCATAAGAAATGTACCATTTCAAGAAAAGAATAGGTCCTAACCAAGGAACAAACATGTGCTCACATGAAGGATAACTCAATTTATGATAGGACATAATGTTATGAAAAATGCAATGCAAAAGAAGAGGTAATATTCAAAGAGAAAGAGTGAGATAGAAGAAGGATCAAAAAACTTCCCTAAGAAGAACATTCATAAAGATGTATTGTTTCTAGCAAGGAATAGGTCCTAACCAAGGAACAAACATGTGCTCACACAAAGGATAACTCAATGCAAGAAAGGACATCAAGTTATGAATAATGCAATCCATACTAAAAATAGTGAAACCTTAGGAAGAGAAAAGATAATATTCTTTCCCCCCAACATAGAGAAAAGAATAAATAGACTATTATATTGCTCACTATATATGATTGCGCTTGAAATTGTACGATCATGAATGACAACAAGCCCCCAATAGGTAAGTTGACAATGTCACATAGTGAGGAGCAACATAATAAGAACTTGAATGTTATTTGAGATGATCAGGATAAATATGCCATTCATGGTCAGATTTTATTTTTATTATGCCAGAATCAATACAGTGTTGTATTTTTTTTTTCAAATCTTGACACTCATTAGTATAATGGCCATGAATTTGATGATACTTGCAAAAATAAGAATTTTTCAGAATGTTTTGTACATTTCCTTCTTCTTTTAGGCCAAAGAAGAGAGATTGGCATGGAGAAGATTGGACAATACATTTTCTTGTTGTAACACAAAATTGGAATGAGAAGGTGTGGATTCACTAGATAATGGAGGAGGAGTTGTTGACAAAGGAAGAGGTTAGGAACCTAGCTTTTCACTAGAAAAGTATGATTTCTCATTTCATGACTTTGTTACACAAATCCTAAAACGTGTCCATTGCATCCAAGTGTAGGATAAAGAGGGGGTTTTCTCTTAGGTGGAATTGGATTGAAGTTTAAAGAGGCTCAATCAATTTCTAGACATGGTTTAGGAGAAAAATTTTGAGTATCAAATTCCAACATCTTAGATTTTCTAGAAAAAGAAGGTGTGAAATCTAAGGACCCCCAATCATCCTCTAAGAGTTCTTCTTTAGGAAATTCTTTAGTAGGAGATGGTGTATTTGTTTGAATTGGAGAGAGGATTTTAGGACCTAAGAAATCATACTGCGCTTCAATTCGTATGGTCTCATATAAAGCAAACACCTCATTGTTATATGTGTAAGGCACTGCATGATAATCAAGAAGAATTTTTTATTTCTCAGTACTATGAATTTTATTGGTTTGATCTTTTTTAGGCTCTTCATTTTTGGGAGAGAGATCATTAAAATTATGAGAAATAGCATCATCTTGTTTCTCTAAGGTATCTATGTGATTACGACAATCAATAGGAAAGAGACTATCATATGTAATTAATGATTCATCTCTAGGAGGAAGGCTATTGAAATGAATAGAAGGTGATGTGTTATCAAAAGCATTCTTAGTCATTTGAAATTCTTTTACCAAAATATCATCCTCTTTCTCCAAGGTATTCTAACGAGTGAGGAACACATTAAGAGAATAATCCATGCCATCCTCCAATGGTTCATCCCAAATAGGGAGATCATTGAGACAAGTGTTAAAAATATCTACTTGCATCAATATGTCCTCTTTAGGGAGATAAATTTTGGGAGAGGAATTATTGGTAGGCTCATAAAGGGGGTTTTCATATCTCTTAAATCCTTTCAACTTAATAACCTCCTCTTGTAAAAAGAAATTTGACATTTTTCCAAATTAAGAAAAGGAAACTTGCAATGAAAGAAGTGAATGTAATGAACTAGATGCGATCCACAAGATAACTTATAAATTAGGGCTTTTGTAAGTTCAACCACTAAATTAATCTATCAAGTCTAATCCATTGATGGGTTCCCCAGGGATAATCCTATGAGCGGTCCTTTTGAAGCAGATGTTGTGACATGGTCAAAGCCGGAGAGGGGTTGGGTGAAAATTAATTTTGATGGGGCCTCAAAAGGGAATCTTGGCACTTCAAGTGCGAGGTGTGTGGCTTGTGATGATGAAGGGAATATCCTTTTCACAGGAGCAAGACGATTACACGATGGAACCAATAATGAGGCGGAGGCTCAAGCGGCCTTATTAGCAACTGAATTGGTAGTGAACATGAAGGCATCGAAGGTCCACTTGGAAGGGGATTCCCAGGTTGTGATCAATGCCTTGATCAAAGGTGATACCTCGTGTTGGAAGCTAACTAAATTTATACATATAATTTGTGAAAAGTTAAAATCCTTCCAAGTTTTTTGTATTTCCCATGTGAAAAGAGGTGGGAATGTCATTGTTGACGGTCTTTCAAATGGGGCATGTGAGATTTCTAAAGGGTAGGTGAGGTGGCGAGATTGTCATGATTGCATTGTGTAATGTAGTTAAGACACCCTGCCAAGATTGTACTCCTACAGATTTGAAATGTGCGTCTTTCGGCCAGCTTTTTATCCAAAGTTGTAGTCTAGTTCAAGTTAATGAGCATTTAATGCAGAATTCTCTCTGAAATGGCAGCGGTTGTGGAGTGTGCCTACTTAATTTATTTTTTTGGTATCATCACACATTTAATAAGGCTTGTTTGTGAGTTGGTGGTGAAGGCTACAAGATTTTTGCAGAGTCTGTTTCCTGTGGACGCCTAAAATGGAAGCCAATTTTATTTGAAGTCTTCAAAGTTGATGTTGGCCTTTTGGGTCTCGTCCCGGTGAGGAAGCTGAAGAAAATATTTCTGGCAAATGACTCGTTGTTCTTGAAAGCAGTTCAGTGGGTGTTGGGTGAGGAGGTGGCGGTTATATGCCATAGGTATTGATGTAGAGCTGATATTTATTACGTAATTATGGCTTGGGGATTGGACTTGGGATATGTGTGTGAGGAAGTCAGGAAGGTATTGAGGATGATCATTTCACATGCAAACATGTTAAATTTGGAGTCATTGGAGTGGGCTGTTTCAAGTTGGGGATTCAACATTTATGAAGAAATTCTAGAAAATAATGCTGAGTTGCAGGCGAGGCACTCCCAAATTTTGTTTCTTCATTGCCGAGAGGAGGTTCAATTAAGGGACGATGCGAGGCGAGGTTGGGAAGGCCTGGTGGTTTATGTCTAGATTATGGAGATTAAAGAAATTATCCGACAAGCGGGTGTGGAGGCGAGGCTAGTAGATGAGGCGAGAAGCAGGAGGCCGATCACTAGATGGTTCTCGATGGAGTTGGCAAGACACGTTGAACATGGTGGTGTGGTTGGTGGCTTTGGTGGGGTGGTGAATGCTTCGAGGTCTCGAGATGTTGCAGAAGGTTAAACAATTGTTGATCAATGGTACCTCTTGGTACATTTTCTGTTTTGCCAAAGTTTTTGTTTAATATTTTTTTTTGATAAATTGTTTATGCCATTGAGGCATGATGTATTGAAACCTTTTTGGACAGTGGGGTGGGGTAGGGTTTTTTGTCATCTCTGCTTAAGTTCAAAATGGTTTTGGCTGGGTGGTTTTGTTTCGAGATGGTGGTTTACTATGTACTTCAATTTCCTTCTTAATAAAAAGAAAAATATTTTACCGATAAAAAAAAATTCAACCACTAAATTTATGTAATTCAAATGAGATCTAGGAGGGAAAAATTAAAATTTGAATTTTGAAATTTGAGAATTGAAATTGGAACTTGCCGGATAATTGAATAATACAAAATTCTAGGAAAAATGATTATTCAATTAAATGAAGAAATTGATTGAAAGAATAAAGAGCAATAATGCACTCTCTTAGGAAATTGACCAAAAGAGACTGAATTTCATAATGAGGGCTTAGTGAAAATAACCTCTTAATTTTAAAATTGAAAATTGAATAGAGGGAAGATTTAAATATAAAATTAGGGTTGTCCAAAAATAACCTCTTAATTTTAAAATTTAAAATATTGAAATGTTAAAATTTTGAAGAAATCAATTTAATTTTAAAAATTAGGGTTTGTTTAATTAACCACTTAATTTTAAAATTTAAATTTGAGATTAACCACAAGAAAATTAAATTCAAAATTAGGTCTTGTAGAAAGAACCACTTAATTTTAAAATTTAAATTTGAAAATAGATCTGAGATTGGAATTTGGAAATTGAAAAATTGGGAAACGCACAAAATTAATTTAAATTTAAAAATTAGGGTTTGTTTAATTAACCACTTAATTTTAAATTTAAATTTGAGATTGTCCACAAGAAAATTAGGGTCTTGTAGAAAGAGCCACTTAATTTTAAATAAAAATTTGATAAGAGATCTAAATTGAAAAATTGAGAAAAGCACTTAATTAACCACTTAATTTTAAAATTGAAATTTGAGATTGAAATTTGATATAAGATTGCAATTTTTGAATTTGAATTGAAATTAGAAACCAAATTTGAAGAGGGAAATTCAAAATTTAAATAACCCACAAGTTGGATTTTTAAAATTTGAAAATTGTTTTTAAAATTAACCACTTAATTTTAAAAATTAATTGTGAAATATGTCTTGTAGATGAAATTGAAAAAGTGCTCAGATCTGAAATAATTGATTCAAATTAGACAATTGAAAGGCTCAATTTTGAAATTAAAAATTAGGGTTTTAATGAAATTAACCTCTAAAGTCTTAAAATTTGCAAGGAAATCAAACTTGTAAATAAAAAATTGAATTTTAAATTGCATAAACAATCAAATCTGAGAACATAAATTGGAAATAAGGGTGTAAAGAGTCGGGTTCACCAAAATGTAAAGTGGAAAATTCGGGTTTAACAAATTCACCACATGGAAGGGGGAAACCACTAAGCCAATTTTCACTTGGAGGACTTTACATTCAAAAGAGGGGATGAATCTACTAGATCCAATCCTATTTAATGATACAAGGACTGAATACTAAGTAGATTGATTGTGTTTGGAATGTGTTTGACCCTCTTTTGTAAGTTGAATAAGTAAAGTGTTGAAATTGAAGACAAAGTAAGCAAAAACAATGCTACAGATTCGAGATTTCGTCGTGCACTTGGATTTGAGAAGTTTGAGATGATTTAGAGCTACTCTGTGAAATCTGCCAAAAGTTGCAGGGACCGTGTGTCTAGACCAGGTTGCCCTCCTATCGGTCCTCCAAAATTTTCGCACGTCGAAAAGGGTTTTTCCATTTTTGCAAATAAAGCTTAATTCCAGAAGTACAACTACACACCTGCTTCCTACACATATAAAGAAGAAGAAAGGGGTTGGGAATAGGGGTTTGCCTAAGTCAAACCCCGGTTTAGAATCAACCTTGAATGAAAAACTAAAAATGTTTGAAATAAATGATGGAAAGGTATATCTTCCGATCTGCAATAGATGATGATGATGATGCTTTTCTTCTTGAAATAAATACTGCAAATGCTTGAAATAAATGATGGAAAGGTATACTATCCCTATCAAGGAGATGAAAGGAAATGAAGAATGTCTATATGAGCATCTCCCTTTTGGGTCGATTGTAATTAGTTCAGATGAGTCAGAAGGATATACCCCTTTGACTCTATGAGTAGAGTGATATATTTATGTAATATCGTTTATAAACAATCAATAAATAAAGTTGCTATTTTATAATCAACTTGGTGTCAAAATAAGTGGAAGTAGAGTATCTCCTAGATTTAGTTCATTTGATAAATGGGCACACATCTTGGATAATAGTCTCCTGAGTAGAGATGAGCACTTTTTTAGTATTTTTCTTATACAGTATAGCTGTAGTTGAGACCTTATTTAATATAACAATGATAGCTATTATACGAACCTAGACTCATTGGATGCTTGATTTGTTAAACTAGGTTCTTAAACTAATATTATTCTAATTTGTTCCCGGTGAATGATATAGATACTATTCTATTATACTCTATGTCCGTAGACTACAAAGTAGATATTATTTGGATAGAAATTATGGATGAAACCTTCTTAGGACTTGTCTTCTTTTCCATGCTCAAGTTTTGTTGTCCTTGTCGACACAATTGCAAAATTGTTGGTACTATGTTTGATATTCTCTCTAGCACACTTTGGAAAGGATATCCCAAGGTGTTGTGACACTCCCTCACATGTGACTACTCTTAGTCACATAGTTCATGTAATATGTATCTAGTTTGATGCTTTATTTGGTTATTGATGAGTTCTTTGATTTTTGATTACTGAGATTGGCTTTGTTGTGGTGGCTAACTTAATGTTTAAAATTTTTAGTATTTTTTTTAATTTTCTTATTACATTCATTCCCTATCATGTTCATAGCGAACCCCTGATAGAATGTACAAGGGAGTAGAAGTCAGAGAGTATGCCAAGCATAGTTTTCTGTGTTAGTTAGGACAAAAATTACCATGTATGTGTATAAATTTTAGTTTGAGTGACTTCAATATGTGAAATAAGTGTGTAGGCCTCACAAAATCATGCATATATATATTTAGAAGATAGACAAATTTGTGTTCTTACTTTCCTTAAGATCATGTGATCATGTATGATGTCTTTTATTAATTAAAGGTTGGTGATGGAGTCTTGGACATCCAAGTACAAGTAGTCTTTGACAAAAGACACATTTTGAGTTAGTTGAGTATAGGTTACATTAACATATGCTCAACATACACTATTATATTAAGATTTAATATGATTATGATTACCTAGTTGTCAGTTAAAGGTGTGCCTAGTAGTTCCAAAATCTTTATGGGTTGTTATAAGTCAAATGATTGAAGTGAAGTTAGTTGATAGAAATATTTGAAATTAAAAGAAAGTTGAATGACGAATTATCTTAGACCAAGAAAATATTTATCTACCATAGTTAATTTAAGGAACAACAAGTGTTACAAAATCTCTTTGAAGAGAAACATTACCTAAGGGTTAATTAAGCCTTGGAGTTAGATTTTTCAGATCATTGGTTTGATGGATATGAGTTGAAACCTGATGGTATTTGAGATACCAAGGGAGGAAGTACATACCTAAAGGCAGAAACTTGAAGAAGTTAAAAATGCATAAGGTATACAATACACCTTATTTAGAACATTCGGGAGTGACAAAGATGGTAGCTGAATTGAGAACTTTGTATTTCTAGCCTAAACTCAAGAAAGAGGTGATTGAGTATGTGGAACAGTGTTTGGAATGCCAACGAGTGAAAGATGAGCATGTTCATCCGACAAGACTTTTGGTTTCAACATGTCATACCGGAGTATAAGTGACAAGTAATCAGTATGCATTTTATCCAAGGAAATGGATACGTAGATGAAGTTGAACAAGGGTAGATTGAAAGAGGTAGTCGATAGACATAAAAGCTATTCTGATTGAAATAGGACTTTTAGATAGTTTGTTGTAGGAGAAAAAGTCTTTACAAGGGTCAAGCCTCATAAGAATTCTATCTCATTTTGGAAATTATCAAAGTTGGTACCAAGATACGTGGGACCATAAGATGTGTTGGAAGTTATAAACCCAGTTACTTATGGGTACAAGATCCAAGGGTGGTGCTAGTGGAGCCCATCCAAATCCTAGATCAATGTAGCGTGAAGCTACGTAGCAGAGATTTCACTCAGTATAAGGTGTAGTGGGGCCAATATTCTGGGGATAGTGCTACATGGGAGGATGCTGAGATGATTGACCGTCATTTTCCTCATTTGTTTTCTTGTTGAGACGATTGACTATCACTTTCCTCATTTTCTTTCTTAGAGTAGTATTTTCTTAATGCACGAAATACCTTGATACTCTGATTTGATTTACATGTTGTGAACTTGTATAGCATGGATGTTATCATTATTGTTTATGTTTTGATTTGAGACTATAATGTATGGTTAATATTTTATGATGTTGAAATACTATGTGGTTATTGATAGAATAATAAGACATCGAGATGATGTCTCTTCCAAGTGGGGAAGGATGTCACGAACCATATTTATCTATAATTATTGAATTGAGAAAATAATGTTTATTTTTTGTCTATGAAATGAAATTAAAATGGAATTTTTTTTTTAAGATGATAATAAAATGGGAATTCAAATGCAATGAAATGATTTACATTACCTTATTTACATAAATGCAATTGAATGATCAATATTGATTTTATTAAGAAATTGGGGATCATCATTGTTGATGAGCAATTGAGTGCAAGTGAATGCAGGAATAGGTGAATGTGGATGAAGGCGAGAACATGGTTTAGGTAGAGTTGTTTTAGCTCTTGGACTTTGCTAGAATAGATGGAATCTCACACACCACATTAGAATTCATAGTTTGTATCTTGAAAAGATAGATGATTTAAATGACTTTATTTGTGTGTTTGTTTAAACTAGAATGATGAATTTGGTATGAGTAGTCTTAATTGACATTTCTTTAATTTGAAGATAGATTGAATTAAATGTTTTAAAATGATTATACATGTATTTTGATTTCTAGATAATAACACACACACACACACACACACACACACACACACACACACACACACATATATATAACACATAAAAAAAGAATTTCGTAACTAATAGCTTGAGCAGCAACTTGGAGACCTACAACCATCGACTAGAACCCAAAAAGATGTATATACATATATATGTATATATATATATACATGTATATACATATATATGTACATATATCTACATATGTATATATATATTTATATATATCTATACATATGTATGTATGTATATACATGTGTGTGTGTGTGTGTGTGTATGTATATATACAACAATATTGAAAGGCTAAATGAATCCAACCACTAAACCCTAGCCTAACAATGAACAAAGATCCACCATAACATATGAAGATTACCTAAGACAATGCAAATAACTCAAAATCACAAAGATTATACCATCACATGTCCAATAGGGTTTTGATCTCCATTCTTCCTATCTCCATTGATCTTGCTTGATATATTTGCTCTCAGATTTTTATATGCACAAGAGCTCAACAAAGAACGGAATGTGGTTGCAAGTAGGATCGTAGTGTAGCCAAGTCTTCAAGATTAGTCATTAGCATGAGTGATTAGGGTTTGACAATGAAGGAAGCATCTTCTTAAATAGAAGACATAATGTGAAATGGAGGGTTAAGATTGAGAGGTGTAAAAAGAGAGGTCGGCTAGGATTAGAGGGTAGGTAAAAGAAATGGTAAAATAATGAAAGAGGTAGGTAGTGTAGGAATTAAGAGATGAATGACATGTGTCATGTGTAGAAAAAGATAATGAATTAATTAAATAAATAAAGATTTATTTAATTAATAGAAGAAATAGAACAATTAAATAAATAAAATATTTATTTAATTTAGGAAAGGGATAATTTAAATAAATAAATGTATTTATTTAAATGAGAAAATAAGGCTAGAAGAGGATAAATGAATTAATTAAATAAATAAAGATTTATTTAATTAATAGAAGAATTAGGCTTAGATAATTAAATAAATAAAATATTTATTTAATTAAACATGACAATTTTGGGTGTCTACATTTTGCCCCTCTTTGAGACAATGCGGCTTGTCGCGTTGTTTCAAAGAAGATAAGATGAACTGATACAAGGTTGCCCCAGAATGGGAATAATATGCCCCCTCGAGAGATTGGATGAAAATGTCTGAAAAGATTGCAGACAATCTCTCGATAAGAAAGAAAGGCTAGAATGGACTGACCGAATAAAGTGACAAAGTCACAGGATGAAGAATACTGACTCGGGAAATGAAGGCAAGGGGCTAGGGTAGGCTATAAGATAGACCACAGGCAAAAGACATCCTCATTGTCATCCACACCCTTACGAGATCACAGTGCAGAGCGAGAAAAGAGCAGCAGCAGTCAGCAGCGATGGCTTTCGTACACAGATTCAACCGCGTTCGTCGATTTCAGAGGCCAGCAGAGGCAGGAGAGCCGGTAAGTACCACCAAACCTCCTCGTACTTTGACGCATTTCAATTTTGTCATTAATGCATCATAGGTAGCAATAAATGCGCTTAGGAATAGGGCACAAAAAAGTGCAAAAACGTGCAACCGCGTTTGTGTCGGTGCCAGGCACATCTGTGTCCACCAGGCGCGTCTGTGTCGGTTCCAGGCGCGTATGCGTCTGGGACCGCGTTTGCGTTGAATGCGGCCGCGTCTGTGCATTTCAAACACGTTTATGTTCCAAAGTCGCGTCTGTGCATGATGTAGGCACGTTTATGTCCAGAAGGCGCGTCTGTGTTGTAGAGGCACGCTTGTGCAGTCAAGAGGCGCGTTTGTGAGTTTAAAACGCGTTTATGTGTGAAAATGCATGGTTTTGGTCTTCTAGGTCAAATCGGCAGTTCTGTGATGAACATACGCTGTCGATTGGATAAGCTGCTGAGAGGATACACTCAAACAGGTCCTCTAGGAAGACTAGGATAGATCAAGGCACTTTGTGATGAACAGTGAGTACCAAGATAGAGTACTTTGTGATGAACAGGGAGTACCCAAAAGATGAGCAGCACTTTGTGATGAACAGGGAGTACTAAATGTGAGTAACACTTTGTGATGAACAGGGAATGTCACACACGTAGTACTTTGTGATGAACAGGGAGCACTACTAGGATAAATAGCAACACTTTGTGATGAACAGTGAGTGTCACTAGGATAGATAACCATATGCATTTAGATAGCAAGTAGCATTTTGTGATGAACAGTGAATGCCACGATGACTGACATGATTGATTGTTTGACTGCAGGAGTATCTGCCTATGCTAGAGTCACGGGAGAGATTCCCGTCTACACAGAGATTGCAACCAGAGTTGTCGTTTGAGGATAGAGCTGCTATTGAGGAGATGGGCCTTAGACATGTATTATATGTGCCTAAGTTTCGGGCAAACATGGGTTTGCTGACTACGCTGGCGGAGAGATGGCACTCCGAGACTTGCACTTTTCACTTGCCGATGGGGGAGATGACAGTGACCCTCGAGGATGTCTACAGGATATTGCATATACCGATCGATGGAGAGCTAATCCCATACGATCGAGATGGAGACAGAGAGGCACTGAGACGGGTGTTCCAGGATCCCGGGCTAGAGATGAGAGCAGGGCATGTGGCATGGGATACCATGACCGCGACAGGGTTAGCTTTACCAACTATGATCGAAGGAGCCATCAGTGGGTTCTTGTGTCCAGATAGGGCGACACGGGGGTTGGCAGTTGGCTGGGGAGGGGCACTGGAGATATTGGTGACTGAGCACACCAGATATGCATGGGGTCCATGTGTCCTAGCACATCTGTATTATGAGCTGCACCAGTTCGTCTACCATGGATCAGTGGGACTGGGTTGCGGAGTGACACTGCTACAGGTGTGGGCATATGAGCATCTGCCTATCACACGACCGATACACTTCAGGGGCAAAGGTCATGGGTGGAGTTTTGTACATCTTTATGATATGATTACGTCACAGCCTCGGATTGGTAGGTTAGAGCACTGGAGGCGTGTGATAGATGACATTGATGTAGTCATCTGGAGGCCGTACCTGGGGTGCGAGGAGTGAGAGGATGACGCCGTGGAGCTGCCATATACTTTCAGGAGCAGATATCTGATTGGGCGAACGCCCTACATACTGGAGAGACAGCTGGTGGACAGGGTTGGCAGACAGTTTGGCAAAATCCAGAGGATGCCATGAGGCTCGGGTATGTATGCCCGCACAGTCAGGGATCAGGCGCAGTTCGGGCCATTATTGTCATATGATCAGGCCATCACACAGCTGGCAGAGATGATGCCACTACCCTAGGATATGTGGCCGGAGATTGAGGATGCAGGTATGGATGCAGAGTACTCCGCATATTGGGCAGAGCATCCGTTTCCACGGTTGACAGATCCGGGAGAGTTGCTGGAGGGAGAGGTTGGAGGAGATGATGATGATGATGGTGGAGGTGATGGAGGCTGAGGCTGATGGAGGCGGAGGGGAGTAGTGGGGGAGAGGAGGGTGGCACCTCGGAGGGAGGGGGGATAGGAGAGACCGGCCCAGGTGGTGAGGGGTCGCGGTGGATTGCCCCTGCAGGTACCAGCAGCACAGGGACAGGTACAGGGACAGGGACAGGTACAGGGACAGGGACAGGTACAGGGACAGGGACAGGTACAGGGACAGGTGCCAGTACAGGCATAGGGACAGAGACAGGTGCAGGTACCCAGGCATGCACAGAGACAGGTACTTGTTCAGGCACTGAGACAAGTACAAGGGCAGGCACCCACAGAGGGGGAGCCACAGGCAGAGGCTGAGGGTGGGGATCCAGAGGAGGATGAGCTGCTAGAGCTAAGGGAGATCTGCCAAGGCCAGGCAGACGAGATCCAGGAGTTGGAGAGGGAGAGGGATCGTCTCAGGATCAGGCTCAGAGATACTGAGCGGGAGAGGGATCAGGCTATCCAGCGCTACACTGAGGCTGAGACAGCTCTGAGGACAGGGAGACAGGCGGCGGAGGACGCAGGGGCAGGCTACGCATATGTCTTGCAAGCCGGAGAGGAGATTGGTTACTGGAGGGACCTCTACTATGGTGCAGTGCCAACAGATCAGCGAGCGAGGAGCTTCCATAGACCATCGCGGACAGCGTCGGCTACGGGAGGGAGTCGGAGGAGGCAGGCATCTAGTGGTGGGGTCATGGGTCCTTCACCACCATCAGACAGGCAGGGTGATCCTGGAGCGGGTCCTTCTATAGCTCAGCGTCCGTCGAGGCCAACGGCTCCGAGGGAGGGAGTTCATCATAGCCATAGAGGGCTCCCCTTTGTATCAGTATACGTACCCTTTTTGTATTGTAGACACCTGTGGGTGATTTTGTAGCCATATGATTCTTTTGACATCATTGTATCATGACACATTTGATTATATATGAGAGATGATTCATTTTTGCGGCAGCTATATGCATGTGTACCTTATGTGATGAGATGTTCTTATGTGATACATGTTTTATGATATGGATGCTTATATGATATGATGCAATGCAATATTTTTATTCTTTTATATTTTATATGTGATGCATGATGCAAATGTGAATGTATGTAATGCAAATGAATATGATAATGCCAATGTAAATTGTGCTAACAAGTGTTGTGTGCAGGATGTGATGCAATTGTGATATCTATATGTATGTGTGAAATGCTTATATGTGGTGATGCAGGTGTAACTATATGAAATGCACATGTTTTTGGTGTGTCATTATACTCAGTCATGTGATAGCGGGCCACGCGGACTCGAGAAGGATGATGGAAGTCAATCAAGAAAGGGAGATGAAAGATAGAAGATATGAACGTGAAAGAGCTTCTTGTGCGTTATCATCATTGAGCTTTATTATGGCAAGTAAGTTATGACAATCGAGGCATTTGTTCGACCCAGAAAGTCATTGTACCTGTTTGCATGGAAATAAGACAGTCACAAACAAGGAATGCCCCAGTTCATACTAGACTCACAGTGTCCTCATATCCTTGGACAAGTCATAGCATTACTAAGAGATAATCCACAGACAGCAAATGCAAATAGATGACGATACCCCATCCTCGCCTTTCTAGTCAAAGACATCCTGGAGATAGAATCTCTAGTCAAAGACATCCTGGAAAAGCTAAAAGACATGTCACCAAAAGATAAAATCAAAAGAAAACCAAGACTCGACACCAACATCCACTGTAGTCCTCAAGTTTAGTGTCTCTCGTCACTTGTACAAGTCATGTTTGATTGTGGTCACAATGTTCACTTTCACAAAAGGGATAGATTAACACTGAACCATAATGTTGTCTGAGTCTGTTGAAAGATTTGATTTTGTTGAGGCCCATTGTTGCTGTTGTGTCTCATCTGAAACTGACTGAATCCATGAAACTGATACTTTATTGCGGAGAAGATGAAACTTTATTGCATATCTGTGATGCAAATGTTGCTTTATTGCGGATTGTGCGCGAATAGATTGAAGAAAGCTGGAAGAAACTGTACTCCTCGAAACATGTGATGTTCTTAGTTCCACACCCATCACTAGATGTAGGAATTGCCTTAGCAACAGATAGGATCTGATTTATTATGGATGGAAAGGGAGGTTTATTATGAACAGCTAACCAATCTTGGGTGGATCAATAACAAGCCATGATGGGAATGGGTAAGTTTATTGTGAGTGAATAGGTTGTGAGTGTGTGCAATGTGAAAGGATGAAAGTGAATCCTGAAGGAGGGAGGAGCAAAGTCTCTGCGCATGGTGCTGGTGACCAAGTTTTCACCATGGTACTTGCTCAGGGCGCCACCGAAGTGGTTTTACCGTTGGACAAAATTATTTCTCTTTACTTTTTTTATTTTTCAATTTTTTTGTGTCACAAGGCGCCTGTTTGCCAGGTTTTCACCAAGTAACGATTTTTTTGTTTTATAATTTTTTTTGTATTTTTGAAATTTTTTTTTATTTTTTTTGTATTTTTGAATTAGGATGTTCCGAAGAGCTATGTGTAGAACCTGCGAAGATGCATGTTGTTGATAGGATCCTCCAAAGGTTCACCTTCTGTAGTTGAGAGCTGATATGCCCCAGATCCATATGCCGCTGTGATGATGTAAGGACCAAGCCAGTTTGGTTCGAACTTGCCCTTCTTATCTCTGTCTTGCTGATTCTTGGGGTTTTCTCTGAGGACTAAGTCACCTACCTCAAATGTGCGAGGCTTGACTTTGTGATTGTAGCTGCGACTCATTCGTTGTTGGTAAGCCTTGAGGTGATTAAAAGTAGTTTGTCTCCGTTCATCCAGCAGTTCTAGTTCTTGTAAGCGAGAGATCCTGTAATCTTCATCATTGATTATATTTCTCAAAGAGACCCATAAAGAAGGTAACTCGACCTCAATAGGCAAGATGGCTTCAGCACCGTAGACAAGTGAGTAGGGTGTAGCTCCTGTAGGTGTGCGAACACTTGTACGATAGGCCCAAAGTGCAGGATTGAGTTGGATATGCCAGTTATGGCTAGCGTCGTCGACTGTCTTTTTGAGGATTTTAAGAATTGTTTTGTTAGACGCCTCAGCTTGGCCATTACCTTGGGGGTAATATGGTGTGGAGAAACGATGGGAGATATGGAAGCGGTCACAGAGTTCATGAACATCCTGATTTTTGAAGGGACGCCCGTTATCAGTGATAATGGAATTGGGAATACCATATCGGCAAATGATGTAGTTCAGGATGAAGGTAGCAATTTGTTTCCCAGTGACTTGTGTGAGAGGCACGACTTCAATCCACTTTGTGAAATACTCTGTGGCTGTGATAATGAATTTATGACCATTGGAAGAAGGAGGGTGAATCTTGCCTATGAGATCAAGTCCCCACTAACAAAAGGGCCAAGGAGATGCGAGCGATTGTAGTTCTTGTGCTGGTGCATGTATGAGGTCTCCATGAATTTGACACTGCTTACATTTCTTGACAAACTGATATGAGTCTTTTTCCATAGTGGGCCAGTAATATCCAGTCCTGATGAGTTTCTTGGCCAAGGTAGGACCACTAGTATGCGGACCACATATCCCTTCATGCACTTCACGTAACGCGATCTGAGCTTCGTCGCTTTCTAAACATCTAAGAAGAGTGCCATCTAGACCTTGTCGATATAGGATATCAGCTAGAATGACGTATCGAGAGGATTGGCGAATGAAAGTACGGCGTTGGTTGTTTGATAGATCAGGAGGTAGGATATTGTCGCGGAGATATGTGAATATGGAACCATATAACTGGGATTCGGGACCAACAACGCATATCATTTCAGTAGGAGTGATCTCATATGAAGGAACCAGCAGGTTGTCTACCAGGAACTCATAGCAGGTTTCATTTTGCGGTAGATCAATCAACGAAGCAATTGTAGCCATGGCGTCTGCAGCACGATTTTGCTCTCTTGGTATCTGTTCAAAATCTATCTTTATGAAGTGTTGTTTCAAATCATCTACCAGTTGTTTGTAAGGCATTAGTTTTTCATCTTTTGTTTGGTAATCATCAGTTGCTTGACGGATGACAAGTTGAGAATCCCCAAAAACACAAAGTTATTGGATCTTCCACTGTACTGCAATTCGTAATCCAGTTGTTAATGCCTCATATTCCGCTATATTGTTGGTGCAAGGAAATGATAAGCGGTATGATTTTGGTATAGAATCGCCTTGAGGAGTTATAAAGAGAATACCAGCTCCTGCCCCATGCTATGTGTATGAGCCGTCAAAGTATAATTGCCATGGCTTTGCATGTGATATTGTTAAAATAGCTTCATCTAGAAATTCTGAATTTAGAGGAGCATCATCTATCATGGGAGCATCTGCTAATTGATCTGGGATTGCTTGTCCTTTTATTGCTTTTCTGTCCACGTACTCAATGTCAAATTCACTCAGGATCATTACCCATTTGGCCAATCGCCCAGTAAGTGTAGCTTTGTTGAGAAGATATTTTAGTGGATCAATTCTTGCAATCAACTTAGTTTTGTGAGTGAGCATATAATGTCATAATTTCTATGAAGCAAAGACCACAGCAAGACATGCACGCTCGATTGGTGTGTAGTTTAGCTCATATCCCACCAATGTGCGACTGATATAGTATACTGCTTTTTCCTTGCCGTCAGCTATTTGTTGTGCTAGGAGTGCCCCCAGTGCTGTTGGAGTAGCTGATATGTACAGTAGCAAAGGCTGATCTGGAATTGGTGGCATCAAAACTGGCGGATTCAAAAGATAATCTTTGAGCGTCTGAAAAGCTTGTTGATAGTTCTCATCCCATTTGAACTTGATGTTTTTATGTAGCAGGTGCTGAAAAGGATTACACTTATCTGCAAGTTGTGCTATGAATCTTCGTATAGACTGGAGTCTCCCTTGTAAGGATCGAAGTTGACTGATATTTCTGGGTGGCGGCATGTCCAAGATAGCCTTGACTTTTGCTGGATCGGCTTCGATTCCTCTTTTAGACACAATGAATCCTAGGAGCTTCCCGGAGGTTACTCCAAAGACACATTTCTTGGGGTTTAATCTTACCTTGTATTTTTCCAACCGATCAAAGACGACTGAAAGTATGTCCAAGTGTGTATCTCTGTCTATTGATTTTCCCAAGAGATCGTCAACATAATCTTCCACGGTTATGTGCATGAGATCATGAAAGATAGTGTTCATTGCTCTTTGATATGTAGCACCTGCATTTTTCAGCCCAAAGGGCATGACATTCCAACAGAAAGTTCCCCATGGACAAGTGAATGATGTTTTATGTTGATCCTCAGGTGCAATTCTGATTTGATTATAACCAGAAAATCCATCCATTAAAGATAACATTTCGTGACCTGCTGTGAGATCAACGATCAAGTCGATATTTGGTAATGGGAAGTCATCTTTCGGACAAGCTTTGTTGATGTCTCTGAAATCGGTACATATTCTGATGCTGCGATCTGGTTTACTGACAGGTACTAAATTGGAGATCCATTCGGGATAATCAATTGGGCGTATGAATCCGACATCCAATAATTTCTCCAACTCTGCTTTAACTAGTAATGCCACTTGCGGATGCATTTTCCTTAATTTCCGTTTCACTGGCTTTGCCCCCGATTTGACTGTCAAATGATGCATTACCAAATCCGGATCTAGTCCAGGCATATCAGCGTATGACCATGCAAAGTTGATTTGTCATTCCTTGAAGAAGCTTATGAATTTTGCCCTTTCGGACTCTGTCAATGATTGAGCCAGGAATATGTTGTGTGGAACCTCTTCTATACCAATGTTTGTCTTGATAGTCTCCTCTACCAACATGGATGATTTTTCCTCATATGATGCTGGGAGAATGTCGAGCCTTCCATCTTCGGGTGCCTCAGAGAGGTTTTCGCCCTCAGATACATCCTTTCTTTTTACTTTTTTGGGATCAGATAGCGCCACAGTGTGGTTTTCGCCATAAGATCCTTGTTTTGTTCTTATTTTCACTTTTTTGCGACTGGAAGGTCCGACACCCTCACCAAAGTATGCCATGTTGTTGAGTTCTATGATGTATCCTGCTTTGTGGTCTCCAGGGGGAAGATCATCTCGTATGCCAAGATAGTCGATAATAGCTTCGTCATTTTGAAATGTATCAAATTGTGTTGGTCCTTCATAATCCTAGTCAATGAGTTGGGGATGAACAAGGGGAAGGTCTTTAATGTTTTTAGAATTTGCAGGGCGAAGAGTGAAGATGTGGTTATATTCGGGTATATCGAGGCAATCGTCGAGGTCATCGATGGCACTCTCCTCATCAGTTTCGATCGCAAGCGAATCCAAATTGTCATCACTAGTAGCGCCTTCCGGGACAGGTGTCCTCATCCTATGTGATTTCGACCTAAGACCTTGAAACGAAGACTATGGGAAATCCTTATGAGTTGTTTCTTGACCAACTCTGAACTTTTTGTAAAATTCCTCTTCTTCTATGGGTTCATCTGGCTCTCTGAATGTCTCGGTGAGCTCATAGTCACTGGAGGATTTGTCTGAACCCCACTCCCATTCATTGGAGTTTGTAGAATAGTAATCCTCTTGTTGAACTTCGGCAACTTTGATTTGTGATGCCTCTTTTGTCCTTTTAGTATGGGTCTTGGAAGTCAGAAAACCAAGTCCTTTTGAGGGTTCTCTTCTTACAGTCAATTCAGGTTGTAAGGGCTCCATGACGCCTTCTTTGCATAACCCAAGAGGGTTTTTTCCATCATACCCGAATCTTTGTAGAATCTTGAAGCCTTTGCCATAGTTCTCATAGGGTATATTGATCTGATCTTGTGTGTCCTCTTCAATGTCTTTATAGAGCATTTTATATAAATTTTCCTCTTCTAGTTCACCCCATCTTTGAAAGGTAGTAGGATCCCATTTGAGTATCTTGATGGAGATTTGCTTGTTGGGATGTGGCCTTCCATATTCTTTCGGAGAACTCATGACTTGTCGTAAAAACATGCTCTGATTCAAAGTGTATTCTCCCATGCCTTTGTCTTGAAATTTGCCTTTAAGTTCACCTTGTTTTGATGTCGAAGGTTTCAATGACTCAGGATCAATGTATGCCGAAGAAGGAGTAGCCTCATGATTACTGGGAATGATGGTCTCAGTATGTGATCTCAGGTTATTGCAATATATGAACGGATTTGGATCACCGTTAACTGTTACCTCGACTCCATTATGAGGAAACTTAATGCATTGATGATATGTCGATGGGACTGCCCTCATTTCATGAATCCAAGGACGTCCTAGCAATATGTTATATGTGAGATCCAGATCTAGGACTTGACAAACCACATCCTTTGTGACTGGCCCAATTCTTAGCGGTAAGGTGACTGTGCCCTTGGACGAGAGCTCTTCATCATCATAGGCCTTGATGGTGATTTGATTTGTAGAATTCACAGCCTTGTCAGAATATCCCAATTGTTTAATGGTGCTCAATGTACAAATGTTTAGACCTGCTCCTCCATCTATCAGGACTTGCTTTATTTGATGTTTGTGTATAAAGGCTTCAACGTGTAAAGGTGCATTATGTGGTTGACTTACAGAGGTGTCATCGGCTTCTGTGAACATAAGGGAATGTGGAATGGAAAGGTATCCCACCATGGCTTGAAACTGGTCCACATTCAGATCAGTAGGAACGGCAGTGTCTCTCAAGATTTTGCCAAGAATAGCTTTATGAGCGGGGGATATGCGTAGAAGCTCAAGGATGGAGATGAGCGCGGGTGTCTTCCCTAACTGTTCTACAAGGTCATACTCAGGTTTGGTAGATGAAGAAGCGGTGTTTTTAGTTGAGTCACCTGGCAACGTAATCTTACCTCGACAGGTTGCAACATGACATTCAGAGGTAGACTCGGACGAAGATCCCACACCTCTTAGGACAATCTTGGGTCTCTGAGAAGGATTCTCAGGATTTTTGTTCTTGATAGTAATAGTAGAGATATGATTGTCCATTGAGATGTGATTGATAGTAAAATCATAATTATAAGGTGCTCTAGTATAATTAGCTTGATCATCTGTGACTTTGCCTTTTCCCTTGTCATGCTTTGGGAATGGTTCCTTAAACATCTCATGTTCTTGATTAGATGAATGTCCCTCAATCTCAATGTCACCTCTATCAATGAGATCTTGCACAATGTTCTTCAGTCGATGGCAATTACCTGTCTTGTGACCCTTTCTCTTATGAAATTCACAATATTCATCATCATTCCACCAATTAGGTTTGACCTTGGGTTCATATGGAGGAAAATCGGGAACTGTGATCACTTTGTTTGCCACTAGCTTTTTGAATACTGATTCAAGTGGTTCTCCCAATGGAGTGTACTTCATTCGTGGTTTAGAAGTTGTTTGAGTATTCACTTGATTGTTTGTAGAACTCGATCCAGAAAAGATGAACTTGGGTCTCACTGTATTGGCATCAACAACACCATCATTAACTGTGTTTTTGTTTTTATTCCAAAATCTTGGCTTGTCTTTTCCTTTGAAGTCCTCTTTGTTTTCTTTGAATATCTTAGTGACTCCTTGTTCAATTAAGACCTTTTCTGTTGCTAAGCCCTTTTCAATAACATCCTTGAAGGTAGACAAACAAGCTTTCCTGAGATCATAGCCAATATCCTTGTTAATGTTTTGAGTGAACATTTCTACCATTTGTTTCTGTGGGATTTCGCAAGAGCATCTGCTAGCTAGATTTCTCCATCTTTGTAAAAATGTTGCGAAAGATTCTCCTTCCTTTTGTTTAGTATTGCACAAGGTAGTGACTGAGACATCTGTTTCTATATTGTAAGAGAAATGCTGAATAAATGCCTCTGCTAAGTCGCCCCATGACTTAATACCAGGAGGTAATTGAGAAAACCATTCCATAGCTTGATCACCTAAGCTCTGCGGGAACAACCTCATCAAGTATGTTTCTTCTGCCGCTACCTCAATGCAAGCTGTGAAGAATTGTCTTATGTGTGCTTTAGGGTCTCCTTTTCCTCTATACTTGTCAAATTTTGGTGTCACAAAGTGTGCAGGAAATGGAGGCATTGGGATGCTCTTATCAAATGGATAAGGACATATATCTCTCATAGTGTATGTTGGTTTTGATGTACTCATGTCCTCCATTTTATTTTGTAAATCTCTTATTTGTTGCTCCAAATTATTCTTGGGAGGAGATCGATTTCTTGTAGCATACCCCGTGTTTGAAACACCCATTTGAGGAGGAGCTTGTTGCATGTATGGATGATACTGATCGTAGACATGTCCATATGGAGGTCTATATTGATGCGGCATATATGGAGCACTTGGCATAACTTCATGTTGAGGGACCCCATATCTATTTTGTGCATATATACCATATTCAATAGGCATTTCATTTTCCATTGTGTTGCCCCCAATTTTGACATGAGGTTTCCTTGTGTCCAAATTGTGAGGATGTCTTTGAGTATCCACTTGTTTTGATTGATCCATACCTTGCACATGTGATTGAGCATATCTATCTGCATAAGGCTTCCATAATGGTCTTCGAAGGTAAGTATCATATGTTTGAGCTTGTGTATGTGGAATTTCTAGTTTTTGAAGCAAGACTGATGGTGACTCAGGCATCATATTCGGCCCTCTATTTCCTCCACTATTTGGTCTCCTTTGATCCATGTTGGATTGAGTTTGTTGTGAGGGTCGAATTTCCATAAGTTGAGACATGTCAAAATCATGAGGTATTTTAGCTCCACTTTGTGCCATCATGTGTAAGAAGTATTGGCGATATCTCCTCTCTATCTCTTCAACCAATCTATTGAAATGAGGATTCATTATGGATTCTTCTATGTCTGCTGATAGTATTGAAAGGTTGTCCACATTGTCATTGTGTGTAGTATTGTTGTTTGTAGTGTTTGTGTTTTCCACATTTAGATTGTTTCTATAAACATCCATGTCTGGTAATGTAGTGTGCTCAGGATTATAAAATAAATCATTGTCATACTGATAAGAACTCATGTTTGCGGATTCTTGAGCTTCTTTAGCTATTCTCCTAGATTTTTGAAGACGGGTTTCAACCATGAACTAGGTGTTTGACCAAGATGTGAGAGACTAGATGAAAAATGAAAAGAGTATGGAAGACCAAGAGTTGTATGGAGTGTAAATGAATCTTGAGGTGTACTTGCAATGTCCAAAGTGTAAGACCAAGTAGGTAAGTAGTAGAGTAGGTGTGACTTCCAAAGAGATGATTGTTTCTCTTGATGAGGTAAGCTGACCTTGACTCTAAGTAAGACCAAATGAGACCCAAAGGTAAGAAACCTTGATGAGGGACCACTTAGCAAAGTGTAGTTGTATGTAGTGTGTTGAAAGAGTATAGTGAGGACAAGCAAGTGACCTTTTTGACTCAAGTTTAGACAAGTATGAATGTAAAATGAGATGTAAAGCAATGATGGACTGTATGAGACCTTAGAACAGGTTGAATGCTAGATGAAACCTGAAGAGACAACCTAGAAAGCTCAAGTATGCTGAAACTAATTTCTCTTTGTTTGCTGGTCTGTCAAAATTTTCAATTCCTGACACAGACGCGTCTGTATACTTCACAGACGCAATTCCCAGACACAGATGCTTCTCTGTTAGACACAGACGCTGATAAAAACACAAACGCTATTCTGCCCTTCACAGACACGCTTAGATGAGCCAGACGCGGTTAAAACAAACACAGATGCATTTTTGTAAACTTCATGCAATTTTTCCAATCTGTGAAGTTGTTTTGTTGTGACCAAATCCGACTGTTTGACTGTTTTTTGTGACAAGAGGACACAATGTTAATGAGGACTCAATGTTTGCAAGTGTTTAGATTCCAAAAGTGTGTTATTTGATGTAAAATGTTTTGCATACACTTGAAGACACAAAAGACACAATGTGTTTGTTGTTTGGTCTTGAATGTTTGAGTGTTTAACATAAGACAAGCACAATTCTTATGGTTGGCCAAGACAATAGTTGTTGATCCCACATAGGGTTTTACCCCCGAGGCTACGCTATTCAGAGCGGATACTTAGATGCTTGACCTCACTGGCTCCACCCTTGACACTCACTTCTCGGGTCAGCCAAGCATCAGTCCCCATGAAAACTCCCCATGGCGAACTTTGTATCTCTACTAAGAACTGTATGTGTGTGGGCCGCTACCAGAGGTCCGACCTCCTGCCTCAACAACTAGAAGGATTTGGGCTTCTAAAACAAAAAGGTGCTAGTAAGGGCATCTGCTCGTGTGGCCATACATGCGGCACTTTCAGCTCTGTAAATACAGAAGGCTCCTAGCCGGTAGGGGTTACGCCCTACAAATGATCAAATAAATTTGATCAAAAGGGTTTATGGGGAGACATAGTGTCGGTATGAACTAATCAGCACACGTTATTCATAGTTTTCACCATGAATAAATTTGATTATGGTGGCTTGGAAGAAGATGGCTTTTCTTTTGCTACCACTTGGGTCGTTCTCTTCTCACTAGTAGTCCTAATGACCACACGGGAAGACAGACCCTCTAAAGATTAAACAAAAAGAGCCTATTGCTCAAGACACAAAAGACAATGATTCAATTTTAGTGCACCAATGGAAGTGTTTGCTAATCTATGAAAACAAGGCACACAACAAAATTACAAAACCCTAGCCAAGGCCCTGCAACAAAATTTGTTAGTAGTTTGGGTTGTTTCAAATGATCACCCCTTCCTGCAAGCACACAAGTTAGGTAAATTTTAGAAAAACCCAAAAAGACTTTGTGAAAAAGGGCCTTCAACAAAAACGTTTTTTGCTTCCAAAACAAGCTGCACAAACTTGGTTAGCTCTGCAAGGGTTAGTGCAAAAATAAAACCAGATCTGAAACCCTAAGCGTGAAATCCGAAAAATTGAATCATAGAAAAATTGGAAATTTCAAAACAGAAAAACACAGACGCTGTTATACCAGACACAGACGCGTCTGTATGACACAGACGCGGTTCTGTGATGCACAGACGCGCTCAAAACACACAGACGTCTTTCCAGGACACAGACGCGATCAGATGCAACACAGACGCGTTTCGGAAACACAGACGCGATTCCAGAAACCTGCAAAATAAAATTTGGCAGAAACACAGGCGCGATTCCCGATCTCGCAGACGCTTCTGGAACTCAGAGACGCGATCCGAACGCTCGTAGACGCGGAAATACCTAAAATGCCGTCAAAAAATGTCCGATCTGCAACTTCAAAAATGCAAAATCTGCAACAAAAAGGTTAAATGCAAAGGGACAAGAGTCCCACCGGGCGTGCCAAAATGTATATGGTGAAAATGGATAACAATAACAACAATATTGAAAGGCTAAATGAATCCAACCACTAAACCCTAGCCTAACAATGAACAAAGATCCACCATAACATATGAAGATTACCTAAGACAGTGCAAATAACTCAAAATCACAAAGATTATACCATCACATGTCCAATAGGGTTTTGATCTCCATTCTTCCTATCTCCATTGATCTTGCTTGATATATTTGCTCTCAGATTTTTATATGCACAAGAGCTCAACAAAGAACGGAATGTGGTTGCAAGTAGGATCGTAGTGTAGCCAAGTCTTCAAGATTAGTCATTAGCATGAGTGATTAGGGTTTGACAATGAAGGAAGCATCTTCTTAAATAGAAGACACAATGTGAAATGGAGGGTTAAGATTGAGAGGTGTAAAAAGAGAGGTCGGCTAGGATTAGAGGGTAGGTAAAAGAAATGGTAAAATAATGAAAGAGGTAGGTAGTGTAGGAATTAAGAGATGAATGACATGTGTCATGTGTAGAAAAAGATAATGAATTAATTAAATAAATAAAGATTTATTTAATTAATAGAAGAAATAGAACAATTAAATAAATAAAATATTTATTTAATTTAGGAAAGGGATAATTTAAATAAATAAATGTATTTATTTAAATGAGAAAATAAGGCTAGAAGAGGATAAATGAATTAATTAAATAAATAAAGATTTATTTAATTAATAGAAGAATTAGGCTTAGATAATTAAATAAATAAAATATTTATTTAATTAAACATGACAATTTTGGGTGTCACACTATCTATATATATATGTATATATGTATGTATACATATATACATACATATATATATATACATACATATATGTATATATACATATGTATACATACATATATGTATATATACATATGTATACATACATACATATGTATACATACATATATATGTATATACATAGATATATGTACGTATGTATATATACATATATACATATGTATGTATACATATATACATATATATGTATATATATATGTATATATGTATGTATATACATCTACATGTATATATGTATATATGTATGTATATAGGTATATATATATACATACATCCATACATATGTATATACATATACATGTATATATATATGTATGTATATACATATACATATACATGTATATATGTATGTATGTATATACATATACATGTATATATATACATATGCATACATATACATATATATATGTATATATGTATATATATACATATACATATATGTATATCTATGTATACATGTATATACATATATATACATAGATATAGATATATTTATGTATATCTATGTATATATATGTATATACATGTATACATAGATATACATATATGTATATATATATACATATGTATACATATGTATACATATGTATCTTGTTAGAGTTATCTTGTATTAGCTAATAATTATTTATTTAATTATTAGTCTATTATACTCTATGCTTAAGCTAAACTTATACATTTAATAATATTGTAAATATTTAATAATTATTCTAATTATTAAATACTCTTTATCCCTTTAGGGTTTCTTTAGGGTTGCACATCTTTAGGGTTTCATATTCTCCTGTCATAAGGATTGTATTGTAATTTTCTTTTTCATTCCCTCTTTGAATGATAATCTTTTTCTTCAGAGCCTTTTTTTGTGTTATGTCTCCAATCTTCTCTTGTGATAGGTATTTTACTTGCAGATGTTCTTGGGATCTCAGAAGTTGTACTTTCCCAACTTCTTCATGGTATCAGAGTCTACATCTGCTGCTGCTTGTTCCTGATTTCTTTTTCAGAAGATTTTCTCTGGAGGCAAGGGTTTCAATTTTTTTTTCAGAGTTTTTAAGTTTGGATCTGGGATTTTTTTTTTGGTTTCTGGGCATTTTGAGCTCAAACGGACCTCACCATTAAGCTCAGAACACCCAAAAACCCCATTTTCATTTAAAATTTGTCCAGTTTGGACAATTTTAAATCTAGATTTTTTTTTTATTTTGGCCCTTACAGGCATGTTTTTCGAGACAAAAAAAACTCAACAAAATAAAATGAAATGAAATTAAAATAGAAATAATTTTATATATGTATATATATACATGTGTATGTATATGTATATACATGTATACATATATATATGTATGTATGTACCTATATATATATATATATATATATATATATATATATATATATATATATATATATATATATATATATATACAGAGTTATCTTGTATTAGCTAATAATTATTTGTTTAATTATTAGTCTAGCTAATAATTATTTGTTTAATTATTAGTCTATTATACTCTATGCTTAAGCTAAACTTAGACATTTAATAATATTGTAAATATTTAATAATTATTCTAATTATTAAATACTCTTTATCCCTTTAAGGTTTTTTTAGGGTTTCACATCTTTAGGGTTTCATATTCCCTTGTCATAAGGATTGTATTGTAATTTTCTTTTTCATTCCCTCTCTAAATGATAATCTTTTTCTTCAGAGCCTTTTTTTGTGTTATGTCTCCAATCTTCTCTTGTGATAGGTATTTTACTTGCTGATGCTCTTGGGATCTCAGAAGTTGTACTTTCCCAACTTCTTCATGGTATCGGAGCCTACATCTGTTGCTGCTTGTTCCTGATTTCTTTTCAGAAGATTTTCTTTGGAGGCAAGGGTTTCAGTTTTTTTTTCCAGAGTTTTTCAGTTTGGATCTGGGATATTGTTTTTTGTTTGTGGGCATTTTGAGCTCAAACGAACCTCACCATTGAGCTCAGAACACCCAAAACCCCCCATTTTCATGTAAAATTTGTCCAGTTTGGACAATTTTAGCTCTAGATTTGTTTTTTGATTTTGGCCCTTACAAGCACATTTTTTTATTTTGGCCTTCACCTCACCGCCTCCGACGCCCAGCCGCTGCTCTATTGCCAGTCCTCCAGGTGCCACCGCCTCCACTGCTCTGCCTAGGCACCACCTCCTTTCGACCAGCACAAAGGGGTTTTGTTCTTTGGAGGTGTTTTGACAGACAGTTGGTTTTTTGGTCATAACTTGGGCAAACGGAGTCAGATTTTCGAAAATGAATAGGCATCGGAAAGCTCTTTTCGAGCTCTACTCAGGTCTGGAGGTGAGATTTGCTGAATTTTTTTTTATCTAGTACTTATTTTTTCCGTCCAAGTCAACACTTTTTTCTACACTCTAGGAACCATAACTTGGGCAAAGGGACTTCGTTTTCGGAAAACAAATAGGCATCAAAAAGGTCTTGGAGAGCCCTACTCAGATTTGGAGTTATTTTTTCTAGAAAAGCACTAGGTACATAAGATAGTGTTTGAGGCTTTTTTTTTGCTCTTGTCTTCTTTTCTGGCTCTCAGATTATACTAATTTTTTGTTTTACATATTGTGGGGGGTGTAATTTTTTTACTATTTTTTGTAATTTACTTTAGAAAATTAGAACACCTAAACTCCAAAAAACAAAAAAAATCCCTTCTGCATCTTCTGTCTAGTCTGAAAGATCACTTAATTAAAAAATCAAGAGTAGGTCCAGGTTCAGGTACAGGTACACATGGTAGATTCTTCAATTGAGCTTCTTACATCCCAGAACTATCACCTTTGGAAAGCTTGTATGATGAGGCTTCTTAGATCAAGAGGGTTGTGGTCCTATTTGGATGCAGATCAGTCGTTGTTGCAACATCCTTTTGAGATTCTTCAACATTGAAATAAGATGGATGAGGCTATGAGTGTCATCTCCTTACATATTTCAAACAACTTGCTTTTTCACCTTGATGGTTTTCTCACTCCTCAGGCTATGTGGTCCAAATTTGAAACTCTCTTTGGTACTATAAATGAGTTTAGAGCATTACAGATTGAGGTAGAGATATCTTCCTTGTTACCTGAGTCTTTTCCTCACATTCAGAACTTTCTGAGCTATTGGCAGTGTTGATCTTGATTCTCGATTATACTGGTTTGATGGCTTTGAGAGTCCCGATGGTTCAGGTGTTTCTCTTGTAGCACATGCAGATTCAATGAGTAGACTTTGGCATGAGTGTTTTGGCCATGTCAACTACAGATACTTACAATAGATGAGCACAGAGGCAATTATTATTGGGCTCCCTCAGATATCCTGTACTGATGGTGTATGTCGAAGTTGTGCACTTGGCAAGTATCACCGTGATCCTTTTCCTACAGGCAGAGCCACTCGTGATAAGGTACCCTTGGATTTGATCCATAGTGATCTTATGTCATTTCCGACTCCATCTTTTTCAGGGTCCAAGTATGAGCTCACTTTCATTGATGACTTCTCCAGATGTACATGGGTGTGCTTTCTTAAGTACAAGTCTGATGTCTTTGATAATTTTGAGTCTTTAAGACATTTGTAGAGAAGCAGTCTGGTATTTCTATAAAGAGGATACACACAAATAATGGGAGAGAATATTTGAATCAGGCTTTAACATATTTCTACACAGAGCATGGTTTGCAACATCAGTTATCAATTCCTCACACCCCTCAACAGAATGGTTTTGCTAAGAGAAAAAACATAACACTAAGGGAGATGGCCAATTGTATGCTTCAGTCACGTTCTATGCAGCCTGCTTTTTGGGTTGAGGCAGTTAATTATGCCACTTATATTCAGAATCAGATGCCTCATAAGGCATTGCGCCAGTTGATTCCTGAGGAAGCTTGGTCCCATGTCAAGCCTGATGTTTCTTCATTATGAGTTTTTGGTAGTGAGGCTTGGGCATTTATTCGAGATGATCAGAGGAAAGCCATGGAGAGGAAGAGCCGACCACTCATTTTTGTTGGCTACTGTGAGGATGTTAAGACGTACAGGTTGTTTGATCTTGATTCCCGAGAGGTTCTGTTTAGGTGGGATGTCCAATTTGATGAGCGCCTTCCTTAGATGGATTCTCCATTACCAGCTTCCCCCTCACTACCTCCTCCTCCCTCTTCATCTTTTGAGGATTCCTTCTTCTTTGAGGATGATGCAAATGATGGTACACAATCACCACCGCCGCCACCACCCGCCGCTCAGCCTTTGCCCAAGTGGGCTTGGTTTACAGTTGATGTTGCTGGTTCTATGGCAGGTGATCCTTCTGACACTCATCGTACTCGTGCACAGACATTTGGTTCTAGGGTAAGTTCACCAAGATGGTGAACAAAAAAGTGGCCACATGCCAAAAAAAAAAAAAATCATAACCCGTACAGGTTCTAAAATTTCAAAAATGTGCTAGGCTTGGTAACACCAGCCTTACCAAGCCTAGATAAAAAACAATTAAAAAAACCAAAAGTTCCTCAAAACCCGTACGGGTTTTGAGGAACTTTTTTTTAAAATAAAAAAATTTGAAGTTTCTCAAAACTCGTACGGGTTTTGAGAAACATATTTATTTTCTTTAGGCCATGGGTTTTGGCCATTTTCAACGCCAAAACCCATGGAACAACAACAAGGAGAAGCAAAAAAAAGCATCGAACCCGCATAGGTTTGCAACAATTTTTCATTTTCCCATCATCAAAAGCAATTTTTAACAATGGCACCCCCTCGAATAGGTAATATTTGATTTGTTTGATTATTTTTCTTTGTATTTTAATTAAATTAGGGTTTTTTAATTGATTTAAGTTTTGTTTTTATTAATTTGATGTCAGATTCTTCAAGCAATCCCCAAAAATGAAATAGACAACAAAGACCTCCTCCTGCACAAGCAACACAAGAAAACCCTGTTAACATTGCACAAGAGAAACAAGAAAACCCTCAAAATACTGAAAATGCTACTCCTCAACAACCACCACCACCTTGAAACCCTCCACGTCCTCCATTAGATCATGTAGATGCCACACAAGAGGATCTCATCAATCGGCTTACACAAAATAGTGCCCAAATTTCTATTTTGGTGAATAGGTTGAGGACCTCTAAGCTTGAGCACCACTCAACCCTTGCCAGAACATTAGAAACAATGGCTAATGGTGCAAATGAGGTATCTAGGGAGGTTACGAAATGGGGTTCATGGAGGGATAAATGTCGAGCATTTTATGCGGATGGGTTGTCATATGATCAAGTGAAGAAAAAGGGCATAGTTAAAGCTGACATATGTGCTCTTTTCACCATTCCTGTTACCAGTAACAACCTAGAACTAAATACGACTCGGTTTCCTATACATTGGTGTGTTCATGCTAGGTTGAAAGATGCTTTTTGGGATAGTTGGTATATGGTCTTTGACCAACCACCTTGTAATAATTGGGAGGTGCCTCTATATTTTTTGAGAAAGTTGTATTGTGAGTTTATCCTCGGCGAGAAGCCGAATTACTTTGACCTCCGACAATTTCAAGGTAGAGGGAGAGGCTCTGCGCAGGATAGACCTGGGGCCCATAGGGTGGTAGATCCACAACATAGGAGGCATACAACTCCTAAACCCATGGTTCATGTCACTGTCTCTATATCCTTGAAGGAGTCTATGGAATTATAGACTCTTCAGGCAGCTACATCATTGACTGATGTCATTGTTCAGCATGGGAAACAGCTGGTTGGAGAAGAGGATGTACCAGCACCTACAACACCTCCTTCATCAGCGACACCTCCTTCATCAGTAGCACCTCCTTCCTCGGTGACACCTCCTTCATTAGCAGCACCTCATGCATCATTTGGCACAAGCCAGCCCATTCAGCATATGTGCCCCACCTGCCAGGGTGTATGTTTTGGTGTAGACATTGACGCGGATGAGGATGGTGGGACATCTCATTCGTGTACATGTTGTGGGAGTAGATGCCATGCTTCCACTGCAGAGGATGTGGCCCTCACCGATGAACTGCTCAATATGTTGTACCCTCTCTATCAGACACAGGTGCGTTTAATTCTGTTTATGACATGTTATCAATTAAGTGACTAAATCTTATAAAAAGAAATGAATTTTTATTTTTAGAACAATTTAAAGTGACATATAAATAAAATGCATTGCAGGGTGTAACAAGTGGTGGGAGTACACCACATACTGTTCAATCGACTCCACAGTCACGAGTAGTTTCACCACCAGAGGTAAAGATTTGCAAATTTGTTAAAAATATAATAATACATTGGATTCAAAATATATTTTGTTAATTATATGTATCATTACTTGATATTTTGTAGGGCTTATCAGTGGCTGAGATGTCCCAACTTGATGATATCATGCTTTCAGCCATTGACTTTGGCCAAGATAGCTATGCGGTACCATTTATATTTATATATTTTTTACTTAAGTGATATATTAAATACATGCTCTTTTCCCTTATGTTTATTTTTTTCCATTAGTTTACCCCACCTGCCTCGAGGACATCTCGTGTGAGAAAGCCATCCTCTAGCACTTCGAGGCAGAAAAAGATATCCTCTCGGACACCCAAACGACATAAGGTAATTCACTACAATTTAAATTCAATTGTTGAAATGTATTATGATTAAACATGTTTATGTAGATATTGATAAATGCACTTAATTTATTTGTTCTATATACAGAAACATATGGGGTTTACGGAATTAATGAATGCACCTGATGTCGATGAGGTTCAGCAGAGGGAAGAGGTGATATCTTCATATTCACTTTGGATTGCATTCTTGCTTGTTCAAAATAACTAAATCCTTTTATGTCTATATCATATGTTATCATTTTTCATACAGGAAATGGTAATAGCTGCATCAGATTCGACAAGGCCTCCTAAGGTTACAGGAGAACTATATGAGGCTTCGGTGTGCATTTTTTCTACATATGTTAAAAATATTTGTTTTATCTAGTTTGTCAACAACTTTGGGTTATTAACTTGTATGATTGTCTTTAAACTATTACAGGCCCCTTGCAAACTTCCTATTGTTATTCTACCATTCCATTTCAGTAGAAGTCCTACACGTATATTATGGGATCCAACACGACCAAGGCAAAAGGTATGTTTGTCTTAGATCAACTCCTTTTCACTAAGTGCACAATAGAGTTGAAAACGTCTAGTTAACTCCTTTTGGATCACTTACCATGGATATAGGAAATGGTCGTAACTGATTCATCTATGACTTTGCCTTCTACAACCACAACACATCCATCTAAGGCTCCGGTATGCTTTAGTTTTTTAGTCTATTCATTTTTAGTTATTATGTGTTATTTGACATATATGTCATTAACATGTATTAATGTTGTTTTACCAGTTATAACCTCCTGCAGGACATCCCATGGATCCTTAGCCTCACCGAATTGAAGAAGACAAAGATGAGGTAATCAACATTTCAACTTCAAACAATTTAGAGTTCAGTATTTAGTTATTTTGATGTTATATTGAGAAAATATATCTGATTAGACATTTGAATTGTCCTTTTGTAGCCACGTACTGCTTCGAAGAGGCTCGATTTTGATGATCCGCCACAGTCATAGATATGGATAGAGACATATAGTTATAGTTGTGGTCATTGAAGGGCCAATTTTTATATATTCAACATTTGGATATGTATATATTGACTTTGACAGACATGGCACATGCCACATTTTTGTAACTATTATTGATTTGGCATCTATGCCATTTTTTGATATATGTACATGATTATTGTTCATTTTGATATATATGAAACTTGATATTCGATCCAATTTGTTCATTGATATATATGAGTCATGATATTCCCGAAACTTAGTTATTTGCTATTGAAATGTGATCAAATTTGTTAGTTGTGTATATGTCTTGAAATGTGATCCAATTTGTTCATTACTTGTAACTCATATGGCGTATACTTTTAAACTATCTATTGCTCATATTGTGTATACCCAAGTACTGATACCGGTAATGTTGATATTTTGTATTTTGATTGAGTGAATTTGCTTTGAGTCCTTCATGCGTGAAGAGACTGGAGTGAAGTTATTATTTCATAAACTCGTGCTTATGGAGTGAAGTTCATCATTTCAAGAACCAATTAAGACATTTCATGCTTAAGTTCATCATTTCATGCTTATGGAGTGAAGTTCATCATTTCATCACCTATAAAAGAAGAGTTGAATGAACCGTCAGCGCGAGCACGACCAGGTGGCACTTATGGATGATCTGTTTGAACCTATGGAGTCATGTTGTCACTTCCTACAAAATCCTATCTCAGATTCGGGCAACTCGATTCCGTTTTCTTATGGTGAGATTTTTTCTGTTGCATCAAAAACCATCAAAAGTTGTCAGTGAGAGGTGGCAAAATAGTGCATCTTTCATTCTTCTTGTCATAGGAACGAATAGTCAATGCGAGTGCATTCGAGTGGTCAGGTTTATGCTAGGTGTGCCCTTGTCTCACTCCCCAAGGTGTCTGATCGTTACGAGCTACCTTGTAGCGACGTTTTCCCTTGAGCGCTCAAAGCGAAAAAAAGGGTCAAACTTTGACGTAGCGTAACTCGGAGACCATGGCACTTATGGACAATTCGTTTGAACCTATGGGGTCATGTTATCGCTGCCTACAAAATCATATGTCGATTTTGGGCAACTCCATTTCATTTTCTTGTGGTGAGATTTTTTCTGTTGCATCAAAAACCGTCAAAAGTTGTCAGTGAGAGGTGGCAAAATAGTGCATCTTTCGTTCTGCTTGTCATGGGAACGAACCGTCAGCATGAGTGCGTCCGGGTGGTTGGGTTTACACTAGGTGTGCCCTTGTCTCACTCCCTAAGGCGTCCGATCGTTACGAGCCACCTCGTAGAGATGTTTTCCCTTGAGCGCTTTGTTACTAAAATTTTTATTATATTTACAACTCAATGGAAAATTTAAGTATCTGGGCAAAGATTATAGTCACATAAGTGAAATCTTTCAATTATTATTTAATTCATTATGTTTTATATAGTTGAAATGATTACGAGAAGTAATCTACGGAAAGGAGGAAATGATTACGAGAAGTAATCTAAAATAAATTCTCTCTCACACAAGACTGTGAGAGTAATCCTTACTTTCCTATGCAAAGGAGAAAAATTGATTAAATAAAGCAAATGCATAGATATGATAAGAAAGGAACCAGCCATTGCCTGGGGGTATATGGCTGGTGTAAGTCTACTCTCGAAGTCGTAGGTCTGCAATTTTAAAATTTATTCTCCTCGAGTCTCTTCCTGGTCCTGGAAAAAGTCAAAAAGGTGAAGTGGGTTAGATCAAAAGATCTAAGCAATGACTGAATGCTTACTGATCTTACCTATACATTTGCATCATTTAATCAAGCCCCTTGATAGAAAAATAAACATCTTGGAAGACAAAGAATAAAAGATGGTCTTCATTGCCTGGAGAATTATTGTTTTCTAACTGTTTGTTTAATGTGCAGAGACAGGTGAAGAATTACAAAATTCAGAGGGTTTATTATGAGTGGGGTTAAATGAGGCTCCCACAAGGGTTGAGCCCAACTCATAAAAACTATGTGATTGTTCATAGGGTACTTGCAGGTATACACAAGAAGCATAAGATGGCGTAAAGGCAGCCATGAAGATGCAGGCAGATCTAGAGGGAAAAAAGAGAGCCCGAGTTTTTGTAGTCTTAAGGGATATGCCAAGCATTTTGAAAAATTGAAAAGGGTAATAAAAAAAAAAGAGTCCTATGACAACTGCTGCAGTAGAGAAAGGGAACATGAAAATCAGATTATGAATGGAGGATTCTTGATTGAAGGAAACAAGCATCCTATGGATGGATGTTTAAGATAAGTGAATGGATTTATTTCTTTACTTATGGTGTTAGGCCTAAAGTCTGAAATCAGCAGCTTCATATGCTCTTAGGGAAAAGAGGAAAAGGATTAGTGGAGGAAGTGATGCAGTGGAGGAAAAAAAATTATTTATGCTATTTTCAAAATATAAAGAGAACCCAGAAAAAATTGCAGATATTCCCATCCTTTATACAGATAACCCAGAAAATGAAAATTTTGCAAAATTTCATTTTCAAAAGAGAATAGGAAATAACAGAGAGGGTTTCGTATAAAATGCAGAGGTTTCTTCCTTTGAAACTGAAGATAAGATCTTACAAAGAGACAAGGCATTTTTCCTTTAAGACTGAAATGCAAGCTGTTTAAAAACCCCAAAATTCCTTTTAAAAGAACAGGAAATGAATTCTCAGAAAAAACTTTTTTGAAAAATGTAGAGAATCGAGAATATGGATTTATAGAATTCTTTTCAGAACATTGCATAAATAATAGAAAGCCATTTACATTTTGTGCTATGACGATCTGTGTACATTTCATGCGGAAATAACAGAGAGGGTTTCATTTAAAAATGCAAGGTTTCTTTCGGTTATAGTTGCCAAGTTTCAAAAAATGCAAGGAAAAACCCACAAATTCAGTATGAAGTGCACAGATAGCAGAGATACAGAAAAAAAATCAGAGTTTTCCTTCTTAGGAAATATTTATAAATCAATGTATTCTGCCCGATTTTAAAAGAATATAAAGGATTTTTCAGAGTTTCATTGAATCCAAAAAGTGCAGAGATAACAAGGAACCAAAAAATGCGAAAACCCCACTATCAGAGCTCGTGCCAAACACACAAATGTCGAGTTACAGAATTTTGGAGTACAAAAAATGCAGAGTTTTTGAATTACCTTTTCAGCAAAAGAATAGATTCGAAAATACCTTTCATTCTTTTCAGATGGAGCAATGCCATGGGTATAATGAAAACCTTATAATTTCCAATGCATGAGTAGACTAGTAATGTTCCAGATAGCTGCCACTATGAAGAGGAGTAAATACGCAGTCCCAATTTTCATCTTTAGTCAAACCCTAGCAGCTCGGCAAGTTCTTTTCAACAAAGTTTCGAAATGCAAAATGAGGATCATTTTAGGGTTCTCATCGCTTTATTCCTTCTTTATCTCTCTTTTTCCCATTTTAATGGCATTGCATTTTGTAAAAATAAGATGATTAATACATAGTGGTCGAGCTGTAAACTCCCACTTATGTGTTATTAAACTTTGCCAAGCTGTGGGGAGGCTCTAAAACCCTTAAGTCTTTTTAGAGTTTTTTTTTTTTTTTTAAGATGTATAATTAATTACATATTTAGTAATTATATAAATGTTAAAAAATTACTATTATTTAACAACATTTATATAATTAATAAATATTTAATTAATTATTTTTGCACATAAAAATTTCCTAGCAATATCCTAAAGAAGGAAATTAATTTTTTTTGCATCTTTTAAACTTAGGATTCAATACTTTTCTTCCTCATACACATGAAAATGTAAAATGAATATTTAATTGGATGGTTTATAAATCCAATTAATATTTATTAAAATTGTGTCTTAAAATCATTCCCAATATGCACATGGAAGGAAAATATTGAACCTTAGATAGGTGAAGTTGTCACATGAATTTGGGGTCGAATTTGGGCTTGGAATACAGTTATTCATGAGTTTGGGCTAGTTCTCCATCAGTTAGAGCCTGATTTTGAGTATTTCATGGGTCAACCTCTAGTTGACTAAGTGTTTACACTTGATTTCACACAATTATGCAGAGTTTGAAGCCTTTTTGTGAGGGTTCCTTTCCCTACTCGGATTTCAAGATATTTTTGATTTAGAGATCACTCAAGGAGACTTTCAGTTGAGCATTAGTCATCTCTTCCTTGCCTTTGGAAGGCTTTTTGCATAAAGGAAAGAAAGATTTCAATTGAATGGGTTCTGGATTTTTTCTCATGCCTAGCTGAGTTTTGTATCTTGTAACCAATTTTGTAGTTCTGATAGAAGATTTCAATACAGATATCAGTTTATGCCTTTCTCATTTCTGAGTTATTTTTCATTGTATGATTGAGAGTAACTTTCATTTTTTGTATTATTTGTGAAATAACCTTTCTTGAATTTTTCTGTCTCATGCATGAATCACAGGTCATGTATTGTGGTCTAACAAATTAATTGTTTGTGAAAATCATTTCCTTTCAATTCTTCTGAGCAATTATCCTTTGTATGAAACACTTTTGTGATATGATTTCAGAGATGTCATATGTGTAAAATAGGTGTATTTAGAAGAGTTTTTCTGTTATCTTTCAGATCATTTGGTGTATCACCTTATTTATGTTGTTATCAATTCTTTTATCCTTTTTCTCATTCCTTATCCCTTTTCCTCAAAGATTTTTTCTTAAGGTCTTCTTAGAGTAGTGATCCACCTTTTTTTAGGAACCGGCCTATCCGGAGGTTCAATCATGTAATAGTTTACCCACAGACTCGTGATTGTTCCCATGTTAACCAAAAGTGCTAGGTTTTAATAGCTTAGTTTCTGGGTGCACTTTTGAGCCTTAACACGCTCAAAGCGAAAAAAATGGTCAAACTTTGACATAGCGTAACTCGGAGACCGTGGCACTTATGGATGATCCATTTGAACCTATGGGGTCGTGTTATTGATGCCTACAAAATCCTATCTTGGTTTTGGGCAACTCCATTTCATTTTCTTGTGGTGAGATTTTTTCTGTTGCATCAAAAACCGTCAAAAGTTGTCAGTGAGAGGAGGCAAAATAGTGCATCTTTCATTCTGCTTGTCGTGGGAATGAACTGTCAGTGCGAGCACATCCAGGTGGTTGGTTTTACACTAGGTGTGCCCTTGTCTCACTCCCCAAGGCATCTGATCGTTACGAGCCACCTCGTAGTGACGTTTTCTCTTAAGCACTCAAAGCGGAAAAAATAGTCAAACTTTGACATAGCGTAACTCAGAGACCGTGGTACTTATGGATGATCCGTTTGAACCTATGGGGTCATGTTATCACTACCTAAAAAATCCTATCTCAGTTTTGAGCAACTCGATTCCATTTTGTAATGGTGAGATTTTTTCTGTTGCATCAAAAACCGTCAAAAGCTGTTAGCGAGAGGTGGCAAAATAGTGCATCTTTCGTTCTGTTTGTCATGGGAATGAACCATCAGTGCGAGTGCATTTGGGTGGCTGGGTTTACATTAGGTGTGCCCTTCTCTCACTCCCCAAGGCGTCTGATTGTTATGAGCCACGTCGTAGCGACGTTTTCCCTTGAGCACTCAAAGCGAAAAAAATGGTCAAACTTTGACGTAGCGTAACTCGGAGACCGTGGCACTTATGGATGATCCATTTGAACTTATGGGGTCATTTTTTCACTACCTACCAAAATCCTATCTCGGTTTTAGGCAACTCGATTCCATTTTCTTATGGTGAGATTTTTTTTGTTACATCAAAAATCGTCAAAAGCTATCAGTGAGAGGTGGCACAATAGTGCATCTTTCGTTTTGCTTGTCATGGGAATGAACCATCAATGTGAGCGCATCCGGGTGGCTGGTTTTACGCTAGGTGTGCCCTTGTCTCTCTCCCCAAGACGTCCGATTGTTACGAGCCACCTCGTAGCGACGTTTTCCCTTGAGCGCTCAAAGCGGAAAAAATGGTCAAACTTTGACATAGCGTAACTCGGAGACCGTGGCACTTCTGGGCGATCCATTTGAACCTATGGGGTCATGTTGTCGCTGCCTACCAAAATCCTATCTCGGATTCGGACTATTCGTACTAGCCCTTCAAATCGGGTCATTCAATAATAACTCAAAACTTTCCCAAAACACTTGGAAAAAAAAATTACATATTCATATTGAAAATTTGCAAATCAGCCCAATGGACACTTTCATATATAAAATTTGCCATCTTATATAAACTATCAAGCTCATTACTGTTTATATTTACAAAATTTTGCATCTAAATATGCAAATTACATCTTCTTGTTGTTTTTTTATACAAAACTTAGCATCTAGATATGCACTTTACAACTCATTGTTGTTTTTTTATACAAAATTTAGCATCTAGATATGCATATTACAACTCATTGATATTTTTATAAACAAAATTTGGCATCTACATATGCACATTATAGCTCATATGCATATTATAGCTCATATGCATGTAGAGCACATCCAAAAAAGTGAAGTTACAATGTTTCGCAAAAGATATATACAAAATTGTCAAAATTACTCTACCATATTGTAGAATTATTCTTCTAGATGGCCGAAAATCAATCAAGTGAACCTTTTGGATCAGCTCTAACCCTTAGTGTCTCAAGTATTGCCTCATGGTCTAATTCATGAACTTTCCACAAATCCTTGTTAAGAGGTCTACCACAATATTTAATCAAATGAATATTTGTTGCAACAAGAAGGTTTGTGTCCTCAAACAACTAGGCATTAGAATTTTTGATAGGGTACCTGCATTTTATAGAAGAATAATGCCAAAATCAATACAACTACTACTAAATAAATGAGTTTAAGAGGTCTCAATACAACTCGACACAATGTGGTACCTTCTAAGCCATGTCCCTGTCACAACAACGGATCCTATTGGGTACTCAATACCCTCTCCATCAACCATTGTAGAAGTCAATTTCTTTTTGGCCTCAATACAACGACACAAAAAGTAATTTGTTCCTTCTTTGTTGTTCTCATCCACAATAAATGCATATACATGACCTACATTTAATAGAAGGATATAAGTTAATACCAAAATCAGCATAAGTTAATACTAATAAATTAAGCTTAAAATTGTAGCACATTGCAACCTAAGTTACCTGGTTCAACTATGTCTGATACATGGTCAAAATCCACTGATGCTTCAATCTGGTTCATTTGTAGTGCTCTATGAAGTTGATATGTATCTAGGGTTTGCAAAGGTCTACAAGACCATTGGTTGACCCACTCTTTTGATTCACATTCATCCCACAAAAAATGCATACACGAAGAGCAAAAGCATGCAATATGTCTAGTATAAATAATTAGTGATGTTGCATTTGAACTTCTAAATGAATGCATGTCACTCAATCCAGTAAGTGTACAACAATCTAGATAGTTTTCAATGTTAGATTCACTTATTAACCAAAAATATCTAGAAACCATAGACTTATTTGCATTACCTGGTCCCATTGTAGAGCTACACCATTGCACAATTGTTTTTGCATCTATTAACATTGCACCACCTTCGTACTTCAATTCCTCTCTGGTAAGAGCTCTTTTCACACATGCTCCCACACCATCATGCTCTCCCTTTCCATGCCCTACCTCAATGAAATTCCAAAAATATTGCACACCACTTGTCACATGCATCCTAGTCAACCAGTAGAACATCCTTGCATTCTTGAATTGTGCGGTGCAATTGTCCGACCATAGTAAGTGTTGGTTGTATCTTATATCTCTTTCCCTTAAACTATAATAGAAGATTGTAAAGCATCCTTGCACGAACTCTGAGGAATGAGTACGATCATCGCTGATATAGAAGTGATATTCTCTTATAACCTTTTTGTCCTCCTCGGTGCTATCATGTGCATGCATGAATGCTATGAGTACAAAAATTGTAACTTGTGTAGAGTGGTAATACATAGATTGTACTTCATTTTGCGGCTTTAGTGTATAATTCTCAGCAAAATCAACGACAGAGACAATAGTGCCGAGGGGGAAAGTGTCCTTACACAACTTGAATTACTCATCTAACCATCTAGCTCTATGTGTGTGACCTATGTACTCATATACTAGTTTCTCTTGAAACATCTTCATAAAATCAACTACACATATATCCCTTTTCACTAACTCACACCTCTTTAATTCTTTTCCATCTTTAACACCATATGTTACTGACTTATATTTTCCAATAGAAACTAGTTCCTTACCAATTTCATGTGTGCTATCCAGATGTAGGCATCTATGCAACTGTTGCAAACCACCACATGTAGGACAAAACCTCTCAAACACATCATCTTATAATAAATGCACCCATCATCTCATCTACATAGTACACTTGAAATAAATTCTCTCGGTGACTTAGGAGGTGCTTGTAGACCACATTCCTGCAAAACATCGTTAGTGTGCAAAGTACAACAGATATAACGATAAATATCATAATGCATGGAAAATTCAACATGGACCCTACAACAACATGTAGTACATGCATGATTAATCTTAACATAAAATGGTTTTGTCATCTCAAAAAATCTTTGACTAATTTTAATCTGAGGAAAGCTTTGAAGAAACCTTTCATAAAATTGTGTTTGAGTTGTATCTAAATAGTGTTTTGGATGTGGCTCATGATTACTAATTCCAATTCACCTTCTAACAACATCTCTTTGGTTGGGTGAAATCCTTGTGTTGTCATGCCAAAATCTCTCAATTAATGTTCTTAGTGCATCAACAACAACCTTTTCCTTGTGTGGGAGTCTACTAGAGAATGCCCAAAGAGAATTATTGTTAGGATCCTCAATTTTCCCTCGCCTCTCTAAGGCATAGTGTAATATGGTTCCACTTATCCTTAATGACTTGCTTGTTTTGCTTATTAAACGATATATTTTCATTTCCTTTCCCATTATGGTTGATGTGAGGACACGACGAGTAACATTAGCATCTTTAGTGCGTGATTTTGAACTGATGGCTTGGTATGCATCAAAAAGATTTCTCACAATGGTTCTTTCACTATTATTTTCGGATGTTCTTAACCCCAAAATTTTCATTGTCTCTCTAAATTTCAAATTTTTGATCATTTCAACAACTAATTGGCATCTTCCACTTTGATTTAAGTTTTCAAAATAGTTATTCCAAATTCTTCTAACCGTTCTTCTACAAGTTCTTTCAGAAATTTTATCATGCATTGGCTTCACAATATTTTCATCAATATCTATTAGGAACTTTGGTTTTCTATGAATTATTCTAAGAGGTGTTAAGATTGGTGCATGCTCTTTGTTTTCATTAGGTGCATTATGTGCATTGATCACATCAAATTCAAATGGTATATCTTCTTCAATTTCATTAACATGTGCATTCACCGAATCATTTTCAAATGGTGTATGTTCATTGCATTCATTAGGTGCATTCATCATATGTATTTGAATTGGTATATGTTGATCATTTTGATTTGGTGCATTAATCATATCAATTTCAATTATTGAATGTTCATCACTTCCATTAGGTGCATTAGATGACGTACCTTCATGTAATCTCTTCATATGCTCTTTTTGTCTTTCCTTTGCTGCCTCTCTTTGTTCATTTGTTCCTCTCTTATTCTTTCCCATTGTCCTACACATAATATCATGATGACAATCCACAATCAAATAGCAAAAAAACCAGAAATGATCATCTTTTTGTTATAATCTAAAGTAACAATAATAAAATAACTTCAAAAAAAACCAAAATACAAGACAAATAAATCATAATCAAAGCAAAAAAACAACAAATGATCATGATTTTGTTATTATCTAAAGTAACAATTATAAAATAACTTAAAAATCAATAATTCCAAAGCAAAAGTGACAAAAGAATATGAAAACCTGACTGTTACTGTCCCAGAAAATCATGTGCAAAAGCAGTGGGGCCTTCAAACAACTTGCAATACTATTTTTTAGGTTGTTGGGACTAAAATATATAACAGTTTTCCGATAACCCATACGGGTTATGGAAACCTATATGTCAACGTTCACAATTTCTCATAACTTGTACGGGTTATGTAGAACTAGAAGTTTTGGCCTTAGTTCTACCCGTACGGGCTATGTAGAACTAGGAAAAGGAGAGGGGGATAGGGAGAGAGGAAGGGAGAGGGAGAGGGAGAGAGAGGGAGATTGGGAAAAGGATAGGGAGAGAGGGAGAGAAGGAGAGGGGGAAGGGGAGAGGGAGATTGGGGAAAGGAGAGGGAGGGAGAGGGAGGGAGAGAAGGAGAGGGGGAGGGAGAGAGGAAGGGAGAGGGAGAGGGAGAGAGGGAGATTGGGAAAATGAGAGGGAGAGAGGGAGAGAAGGAGAGGGGGAGGGAGAGAGGGAGATTGGGGAAAGGAGAGGGGGAGAGGGAGAGAGAGGGAGATTGGGAAAAGGAGAGGGGGAGAGGGAGAGAGGGAGAGAGGGAGACAAGGAGATGGGGAGGGAGAGAGGGAGATTGGGGAAAGGAGAGGGGGAGAGGGAGAGAAAGGGAGATTGGGAAAAGGAGAGGGAGAGAGGGAGATTGGGGAAAGGGGAGGGGGAGAGGGAGAGAGAGGGAGATTGGGAAAAGGAGAGGGGGAGAGGGAGAGAGGGAGAGAAGGAGAGAAGGAGAGGGGGAGGGAGAGAGGGAGATTGGGAAAAGGAGAGTGGGAGAGGGAGAGAGAGGGAGATTGGGAAAAGGAGAGGGAGAGAGGGAGAGAAGGAGAGGGGGAGGGAGAGAGGGAGATTGGGGAAAGGAGAGGGGGAGAGGGAGAGAGAGGGAGATTGGGAAAAGGAGAGGGGGAGACAGAGAGACGGAGAGAGGGAGAGAAGGAGAGGGGGAGGGAGAGAGGGAGATTGGGGAAAGGAGAGGGGGAGAGGGAGAGAGAGGGAGATTGAGAAAAGGAGAGGGGGAGAGGGAGAGAAGGAGAGAGGGAGAGAAGGAGAGGGGGAGGGGGAGAGGGAGATTGGGGAAAGGAGAGGGGGAGAGGGAGAGAGAGGGAGATTGGGGAAAGGAAGATTGGGGAAAGGAGAGGGAGGGAGAGGGAGAGAGAGAGAGGGAGATTTAGAGGGGGAGAGGGAGAGGGAGAGAGGGAGAGAAGGAGAGGGGGAGGGAGAGAGGGAGAGGGAGATAGATAGATTGGGAAAAGGAGAGGGAGAGAGAGGGAGAGAGAGGGAGATTGGGGAAAGGAGAGGGGGAGAGGGAGAGAAATCAAGATTGGGAAAAGGAGAGGGGGAGAGGGAGAGAGAGGGGGATTGGGAAAAGGAGAAGGGGAGAGGGAGAGAGGGAGAGAGGGAGAGAAGGAGAGGGGGAGGGAGAGAGGGAGATTGGGGAAAGGAGAGGGGGAGAGGGAGAGAGAGGGAGATTGGAAAAAGGAGAGGGGGAGAGGGAGAGGGAGAGAGAGGGAGATTGGGAAAATGAGAGATTGGGGAAAGGAGAGGGGGAGAGGGAGAGAAAGAGAGATTGGGAAAAGGAGAGGGGGAGATGAAGAGAGGGAGGGAGAGGGAGGGAGAGAAGGAGAGGGGGAGGGAGAGAGGAGGGGAGAGGGAGAGGGAGAGAGGGAGATTGGGAAAAGGAGAGGGAGAGACGGAGAGATGGAGAGGGGGAGGGAGAGAGGGAGATTGGGGAAAGGAGAGGGGAGAGGGAGAGAGAGGGAGATTGGGAAAAGGAGAGGGGGAGAGGGAGAGAGGGAGAGAGGGAGAGTGGGAGGGAGAGAGGGAGAGGGAGATAGGGAGATTGGGAAAAGGAGAGGGGGAGGGAGAGGGAGAGAGAGGGACATTAGGAAAAAGAGATATTTGAGAAAGGAGAGGGGGAGAGGGAGAGAAGGAGAGGGGGAGGGAGAGAGGAAGGGAGAGGGAGAGGGAGAGAGAGGGAGATTGGGGAAAGGAGAGGGGGAGAGGGAGAGAGAGGGAGATCGAGGAAAGGAGAGGGGGAGAGGGAGAGAGGGAGAGAGGGAGAGAAGGAGAGGGGGAGGGAGAGGGAGAGAGAAAGATTGGGAAAAGGAGAGGGGGGGGGAGAGGGAGAGAGAGGGACATTGGGAAAAAGAGAGATTTGGGAAAGGAGAGGGGGAGAGGGAGAGAAGGAGAGAAGGAGAGGGGGAGGGAGAGAGAGAGACGAAGAGAGAGGGAGATTGGGAAAAGGAGAGGGAAAGAGGGAGATTGGGGAAAGGAGAGGGGGAGAGGGAGAGAGAGGGAGATTGGGAAAAGGAGATGGGGAGAGGGAGAGAGGGAGGGATAGGGAGAGAGGTAGGGAGGGGAGAGAGAGGGAGATTGGGAAAAGGAGAGGAGGAGAGAGAGAGGGAGAGAGAGGGAGATTGGGAAAAGGAGAGGGAGAGAAGGAGAGGGGGAGGGAGAGAGGGAGATTGGGGAAAGGAGAGGGGGAGAGGGAGAGAGAGGGAGATTGGAAAAAGGAGAGGGGGAGAGGGAGAGAGGAAGGGAGAGGGAGGGTGGAGATGGGGAGAATAGGATAAAGAGAGGGAGAGGGAGAGAGAGGGAGAGAGAGAGAGATTTAAGATAACGAAAGGGGGAGGGAGAGGGAGAGGGAGGGGGAGAGAAAGAGAGAGAAGGAGGAGAGGGTGAGAATAGGATAAGATAATGTGTGTGTGTGTGTGTGTGTGTGTGAGAGAGAGAGAGAGAGAGAGAGAGAGAGAGAGAGAGAGAGAGAGAGAGAGAGAGAGAGAGAGAGAGATGAGGTAGAGAGAGAACAAGAAGGAGAAAAGGGTGAGATAATAAAAAAATAGAGAAGTGTGAGGGGGAGAGAGATGAGATAGAACTCAAGAAAGATAATTAGGGCTCAGAATAGACAAAGACAATGATGGGGAAGTAAGATGAGAGAGAGAGAGGAAAAGAAGAGGTACATGCATGTATACAAACATATATACATATATCTATATAAATATATGTATATATAACTATAAATATGCATATATACATACATAAACACATATTATCTAGGTATGTCTAAAACATGTGTAGTAAATGCTAAGTTTACAAGCATACATTATTATGTCTTCATAACCCATACGGGTTTTGTGAAACCAAAAAAATGTTTCTAGTTCTTCATAACCCATACGGGTTATGAAGAATTGCGAATAGTACTTTTGGTTCTTCATAACCCGTGCGGGTTTTGCCTTGGTAAGAGGGTTGGAAAACAACCCTAAGACTTGCAAGCCCATTTTCCCCCCTTTTTTGTTCCTTTACACATTTTTTCATCCTCCACCATGATTTCTTGACTTCATCGTCATCAGGTTTACAAATGATGAAGTGGGTATCTCTAAAATTACCACCATAATCTCACACATCTTCTTAGTTTTTTGACCATATAAATTTTTTAATTTTTGGACAACATTAGTATAGTAAACTTTAATTTTCTTTATCAGTGCCTTGACAGTCCTCACAAACATATGTCTACCATTTTTATAATAACTATTGATATACTTGACCAAATTCAAAATAAATTATATATTATTGTTCTACACTAGATTATATACACTTTTAAAAAAAAAATTGCATTTTTTATTATTTTGAAGCAAGTTATGCCCAACGCATGAACAGGTTTCCAAATTTTCAGGATGCAGTCACTTCCAAAAATCATAAAAAATAAAATACTTGACGAAAAATTACAAAAAAATACACAACTTCTAGATCTCACTCTTACCTATCATCCTACCAAAGGGTTTTGCAAAATACTAAATCTAACTATGTATTTTGTGCAGCGCACAAAAATAGCTATGTTATATTTTTTTGAAAAAATCAGGAATAGTTTTTCGTGCGTGAAAGGTTTGACCCTCTTAATATTATCCAATTTTGAAAAAAATTAGTAGTTTAGAAACTAGATTCAGAGTACTAAAATTCTTATTCTTTTTTCAACTCCTAGTTTTGAGTGCATGACCTTCAAATAGCTCTTTGAAGTTCAGGTTTACCTATTTTCAGAAGAAAAAAAAAAGTGGCCACTTATACCCCCCTTTTTGTTCACCATCTTGGTGCACTTAACCTCTAGTCTTCCGAGTCATGCCATTTCGGATGATCCTCGTAAATTTTTAGAGGCGACAAGTCACCCAGAGTGGGATAGGGCCATGGATGAGGAGTATTCTTCCTTGATGAAGAATCATACTTGGGATCTTTGTACTCTTCCGAAAGGAATAAAGCTGGTTCAATGCAAGCGGGTGTAATGTACCAAGTATGTTGTAGATGGTTCTATTAATAAGTATAAGGCTCATCTTGTTGCAAAGGGGTTTTCTCAGGTGGAGGGTATTGATTACTTTGAGACCTTTTCTCCTGTCGCCAAGATGAATTCTATTCACTTTGTACTTTCTCTGGCAGGTTCACGGGGATGGACAATTTTTCAGATGGATGTGAAGAGTACTTTCTTGCATGGATACCTTCGTGAGGAGATATATATGGAGCAGCCTCAGGGATTTGTGCAGGATTCCTCTTTTGTTTGCAGACTTTGATGCTCATTATATTGTCTCAAACAGGCTCCTCGGGCCTAGTATGAGAAGACGGACTCTTTCTTGCTCTCCACACTCTTTACACGTTGTCATTCCGATCCTATAGTATATATTTAGCGTCAGGGGGATGATATAGTTATTCTTGTGCTCTATGTTGATGATCTTATCTTTACTGGTAGCTCGTCCTCCTTGATTCAAAATATTCAACGAGCCTTGATGGAGCAGTTTGAGATGACAGATCTTGGCCTTCTGCACTATTTTTTGGGCCTACAAGTTATTCAGTCTTCCGATGGGATTTCCATACTTCAGCAGAAGTATGCTCTTGATATGCTTCATAGATTTGACATGCTTACTTGCAAACCTGCACCCACATCATTTCAATTAGGTTTTGTTTTGTCTACCACTTGTTCTACACCTTCTA